>NC_089517.1:1134868-1142368 GCF_963924715.1 Thunnus thynnus
CTGATGATTCATCACTACGAGCCACAACCAACACATTACACAGTGACAGATCAGACTGTGGAGGATAGAGATATGTTATTATAGAAATATGTGTTATTATAGAAATATGTATTATTATAGAAATATGTATTATTATAGAAATATGTGTTAGAGGCTTTAAATCGGCTGCAGTTTGTTGGGTTTTGAGGACTCACCAGGCTTCCTGTCAGCGTGTAGAGCCACTGAACCGTCTCAGTGTGGTTTATCACTCCGTTCATACCGTCCACAAACAGCATGATCTGACTGAGAGCTGAGGACAGACAGACAGACAGCAGACAGACAGACAGAGAGATAGCAGACAGACAGACAGAGAGACAGCAGAGAGACAGACAGAGAGATAGCAGACAGACAGACAGACAGCAGAGAGACAAACAGAGAGACAGCAGAGAGACAGACAGACAGCAGAGAGACAGACAGACAGCAGAGAGACAGACAGACAGCAGAGAGACAGACAGAGAGACAGCAGAGAGACAGACAGACAGACAGCAGAGAGACAGACAGACAGACAGCAGACAGACAGACAGACAGACAGCAGAGAGACAGACAGACAGACAGCAGAGAGACAAACAGAGAGACAGCAGAGAGACAGACAGACAGACAGCAGAGAGACAGACAGACAGACAGCAGAGAGACAGACAGACAGACAGCAGAGAGACAGACAGACAGCAAAGAGACAAACAGAGAGATAGCAGAGAGACAGACAGACAGACAGACAGAGACAGAGAGACAGTTAGATGAGTGCTGGTCTTGAGGTTTCCACAGACGGGTCCAGCAGCTCTACAGGAACATATAATCTGCGGCGCTGACTCAGCTCTCTGTGGGTTTGTTGGACGTGTGAAGCTGAAGCTCCGTGTTTCCATCCTCTGCGGCTTCAGACTGACGGATTACAAACCTGACTGATGGGGCTGCTGCTGCTCAGGGGCCCCGAGTACCAGAGGATGTCTACGAGCTGTGAACAGCTCCTGAAGTAAAACTTTCACAAGACAGAAATACCACAAAGAAACATTTTGTGGAGCAGGAAAGAGTTTTTTCTTCTTTAATATCCTGTTAATGATCTTGTGACACCTCAGACTGATGTTGTGGAGTCTCTGACCATCAGATGAGCTCCAATAACCTTCATCATACTCTTAGTAGAGTGAAGAGAGAACAGCAGCTGTGGTGGATCTGTGGTCACAGTGATCTGCTTTAGTATAACAATGACGTGGAGTCAGAGGCTCAACAGTTTAACTGTTTCTGCAGCAAACAGCAATCTGACTTCATAGCTAGTTCTCACAAACTCTGCATTGCAGCAGATGGTTTGTTATTTGTGAGTTTACTGTCTAAACACAAAAAAGTGGATATAGATCTATTTTTAATCAAATAATTTCTACTTTTTTTTAATTAGCTGAGATGCTCAATGAGAACACAGTCTCAATGCTCCTGTTTAACTTACTAGACCAAGTGAAATCACAACACTTTATTTTCACTTTCCGTCTGTCTTGTGTGCATCTGAACACATGCACTCATATTTTAATCAGTACAGCTGTTTACACAGGCAGACAAGTGGCTCACGAGTAACTGTGACCTGAAGTCTGTTGTCTTCTGTTTGATGTGTGTTACTACGGTGATTGTGTGTTGGACTCTGACTGCTGCCAAAACATGGATGACCTACTGTCAACACTGTGCCTGAACGCCTCCTGTGTGACTCAGGACTGAAGCTGCTGCGACAATCCTCAGACTGATTCTGTGTAGACGAGTAAAAACAACAGCAAACACCTGCTGCGGCGCTCCTGGTGACTCTCAGTTCTCTCTTCTACAGTTCAGATCAACAGGAAACTCTCCTGGGCAAAAGACGAACAGAGAAGGCGTGTTTCAGCCAGAAACATCCAATCACAGAGCTTAAACTCTGATTGGTGCGTCATTAATGGCGGATGGAGGCTGACAGGTCGCTCCACACTTTCATTTGATGTCGGGAACCTGGAGAATGTTGTTATGTCGTCGACACCATATTTTCATGTTCTGCTGTGCCATGTGACTGAGTAGTGTTACTGACGTCGCCATGGAGATCGTAGTTTTCACTGAACTTCCTTATTGATATTTTGATCTGTAACTTTTATGTTTAATTAGTGATGGTCGGGATGATATAATGTAAGTGAACAAGCTGGCTGGAGGACAGTGTCTGGTTACCATGGAGAGCACTGAAACCTGTTGCCAAAGCATGAATTGAAAACATTGTGTGACTCTTTAGTCTCCGTTGAGCGACCTGCCATAAACCAGCCTTTATTTACTATCTGCAGTTCAGTAACTACGGTGACGTGTTTTAAATTCACTACCGCTCTAATTCTGGCTTCATCTCCACAGCAACAGCAGCAGCAAGGCTCCTGGGTATTGTACTATTTAGAGCCGTCCATCAAACTGACGTACAAAACTAGAACTGCAACGATTTAGTCAATCAACAGAAAAACTATTTTCATAACCGAATAATCTTAATTTACTGGTTCCAACTTCTCAAGTGTGAGGATTCTTGTTTTTTTCTCTCGTTTTCTTTGTTCTCTGTGATGTTAAACTGAATGTATTTGGGGGTTTTGTATTGTTGTAGACAAAATACCTTTTGAAGAATTATAAAGATAATTTTTCACTATTTTCTGACATTTTATAGACAAAATGATCAATTAATCGAAAAAAAAATCTGCACATTAATCGATTATGAAAATAATTGTTAGTTGCAGCTCTAAACAAAACCTGATTTCTCAGGAATGAAGTTGCAACATGATGGTCACATAATCCAGGACAGTTTCTGTCTTCAGCAACATTGAGGATATTTTTTAAAGAAACAACTGAAATGTGACAACGCAGCTGTGAGCAGCAGCTGATCACACTGATCATTAAAGCCTGATCATTAAAACCTGATCATTAAAGCCTGATCATTAAAACCTGATCATTAAAACCTGATCATTAAAGCCTGATCATTAAAACCTGATCATTAAAGCCTGATCATTAAAGCCTGATCATTAAAACCTGATCATTAAAACCTGATTTTTAGGGAGTTTTTCCGTATTTGAGGTTTAAGGACGGAGGATGTCGTGTTTCTGTACAGCCTGTAAAGCTAACGTGTGATTCGTGATACTGAGCTCTATGAATAAAACAAACCTCTCAGGATGTAGTTCTGGTAGTTGTGGTCGGCTTCTGCTCCGACTTTAATGAAACACGTCAAACCTTCAGACGCCACGAACTCTGGAACCAGGTCTTTATCATCCTGCAGACAGAAGAGACACACAGGTCATCTGTTAACTCTCTACTGTCAGTCTTTAAACCATCATTACAGAAGAAGCCTGATGTATCACAGATGTTCTGTTATTGTTTGGGTGAATGAAGATGCTGTTTCTACTGAAGTGAAACTAGTGAAAGTATCATATTGTGACACATGGACGAGTCGTTTCTGACACTGTTCAGACTGACAACATGTTTGAACCTGGAGATCAAGCTGCGTTTGAATACAAGATAAAACACTGATGTTAAAGAGAGAAGCCGGCGAGTTACCTGGAAGAGCTGCTTGAGAGAGAAGAGAGATCGTCTGAGCTCCGGACCGTGAGAGTTATACAGCTTCTCTGAAACACAGCGAGACACACGGAAAACTATCAGTGATGATACGACTGTATGGTCAACAACATCCTGACAATCATTCAAACATTAACATAAAACAAAAAGACAACATTATGGTGGAGATCTCAACATCACATATAATGTAAATAAGACAAATGTTATGATTGTTAGAAGAAGGGAAGACAGATCTGTGCTGTCGCCCAATAAGCAGCAGTGATGAAGAAGCCGACCAATGAGGGGACAGAGGAAGCTATCGTAGCTTATTAGCCTTTATTGAATCTCATCTGTCAGACTACAAACTGCTCAGAGACAATAACTGTTTATTGAACACAGTGATGAACAAAATGCCAAAGAGAGAAAACACAACCGTAGAGAGAAGACAGACAGCAGCTCGCTAAGCGTTACCACGACAACAAACTACTAGAACAAAATGTCTCACAGAGACGTGAAGATTCATTTCACTGACACTCGGTGGTGTGAGAACGTCCTGAGTTTGTTGTGTGTGTTGATGGAAGTGTGTTGTTACACACTGTGATAACAGGATGTTCGTGTGTGTGTGTGTGTGTGTGTGTGTGTGTGTGTGTGTTGTTACACACTGTGATAACAAGTTCACCATCATCATCTCTGTGGTCATTCAAGTGAATTCAATTGTTTCTCTCACATTCCTGACAGTCCTGTGGGTTCCAGGATGTGTGTGTGTGTGTGTGTGTGTGTGTGTGTGTGTGTGTGTGTGTTTAAAGTTGAGTCAAAAGTGACTTCTGATGTAAGTGAATCATGCAGGATGTGAATACAGAAATGATTGTTTATCTTTTAAATATATATACACTGATATATACATTGATCATATCATTGATCTGATCATTTGATCAGTTCTTGTTCCTGGGGGGGGGGGGGGGGGGAGGGGGGGTTGTTAGTCACTAATGAAGCCTGAGGAGATTCCTTTAAACATGGAGAGATTTCTTTGGAGGATGGATGGGGGGGTTGGGAAGTGTTTCCAGAGAGGAATGAAACTATTTCCTGTTTGTTTCTGTCAGAGGTCACGACCCCTGACTCACTCTGGATTTCAGAGGAAACGGGAGATTTTAAATTGAGTTCATACAGCAGAGACGCTGCAGCTGTTCATCACAAGGTTCAATCCCCGAATCCTCCTGAAGGTCAAACTGACCCTGAAGGTCAAACTGACCCTGAAGGTCAAACTGATCCTGAAGGTCAAACTGATCCTGAGGGTCAGAGCTGCAGCTCTCTGCCATCAGTGAGTCTATATAATATAATATAATATAATATAATATAATTACATTTCCCATAATGAACCAAAGTGTTGTCCGACCTCAGCTGAGTGAAGCGCCGTCCATCCCAGAGAGGGACAGAGAGGGGGGGGGGGGGGGGCGACGGGGCGACGGGGCGCCGTGGTGACGACTCGGCTGCTCACATGAAAAGTGGTTTCTGATTAGAATGATTCATTAATATTATTCACTTTATTTTAATGTTGTAAAATTATCTTCTATATTCATTTTTGGTTTTATTTATTTTCTCATTTTTATAACACTAATATTATTTTATTGTTATTATTATTATTAAATCTATTTTATTACATTTCTCATCATTTTTAGTCTCAAACTGTTGAACTGTCGACATTTATTCTGTTTTATTGGCTGGTCAGTCGTCTGTGAAGCACTTTCAACTCTAACCTGTATGAAAGCTGCTGTACTAATAAAGTTTGATTGATTGATTGATTGATTGATTGATTGATTGATTGAAGCACCCAGCAGCACAGTAACAGATATCTAGCGGTGCATCAGTAATGATGAAACATCATCTGAGAAATGAAACTTCATTTACTATTATAAACATCAAAACAAACAACGCAAATATTATCATCATCATCTTCATCATCATCATCTTCATCATGGCTGCCAGAAGCACATGACCTGCTGTCTGAAGTAAAGTAAACGGTAGCAGAGACAGTAGAAGAAAAAAGAAATAAAGTTTTAAAACAGGAAGTAAGAAAATGAGATGAATCAAAGCGAGAAAATGAGGATATGAAACAGAAATAAACACACACACACACACACACACACACACACACACACACACACACACACACACACACACAGGCTCAGTATCCGCAGCACGCCATGGCAGCAGGAAGTCATGGGGGTCGGTTGTCATGACAACAGGAACTATAAATCAGGCTCGGTTGTCACTCCCAAGGTTCACCAACAGCTGTGCAGACGCCAGAACACCAACAACAACGATCCTTTAACCGTGTTCACGACTCTTCCTCACCTTCATCATCACATCTCGACCGGCTGCTGTGACCTCAGGTGACCTCAGAGGAGGTCCAGCAGTGAGTTAATGATCAGACTCTCTGCCTGATGATGAGGAGCTGTCGTGTTTCATCAGTGTCAGAGCAGCTGAAACTATTAGAAGACATGAATCCATCAGAGCAGCTGCACTGTGACAGAAATAAAGAGGAAACGCTTCGACATGAAGTCAGAGGGTAAAAACGTCATGTGACAGTCAGAGATATTAACAGCAGGTGATGTAACACAACATGATGCTGCTGCTGCTGCTGACAGAAACATCTGCACATCAGGAAACCGGCAGCGAGCATGACGACCACATGCTGAACAGAATATGAACTTTGCATTAAACTCTTGTTAGAGAGAAAACATGAAGACGAAGGTGAAACTAGAACCTGTTGAGTTTCTTGCGTGAGGCTCAGCGTGAGCAGACGGACACGTTAGTCTGATAAAATCTGCAACAAAATAAAACTTTATTTTCCAGCAGCAACAAAAACTCAAAGCAGCTGAGCGTCACGAGACAAAAGTGCTTTATAAAATTCAATAAATGAGTTGCAAACATGTGAATGTTTCCTTTGATGCTCTTTACTCAGTAAATGACTTAAACGTATCAAATGAATTCTTCTGGACTTTATTAATCTACTAAACGTTCATCAGATAAAGAACAAAAGAACACACTGAAGCTTTCTGACATGATGTGGAAATATGTCTAAAGAAAAACAAAACGCATTGTCATGCTATGTATTTAATTATTATTTACGTATTTACTGCGTCATGAGTTTTCACTGTTAAGCTCCGCCCCCAAGCTGTGATTGGACAGTTCTATTTTGGCATGATCAACATATGACCAATGAACATTTACGCCGCGAGGAAAAACTATTCAGTTATAAAAGACATCTGATTATGAGATAAAAACAATAACAAGAGTTATTTTATATTCCTTCCGTACATTCATCACGTTAATGAAGCAGCGACGTGGGATCAGTCCATGTGTTGCCTTCTAATAGTTCAAAGCTTATTAGTCTTTGTGAAGATCAATGTTCTGATTGGCTGAGCGCCTGCTGGCGTCCGTTACTGGCTGACGGCGTCTAAAGACAACAAGGAAGAGACGCGTTTACATCTCAAAACACAATAAATACACAGTCTGCCGTCCGGTTGACATCAGCGGCTGTTTGTGTGGAATGAAAACAGGAAGACAGACTGAAAACTAAACAGGAAGCCTGAGCACACCCTCACTGATCAATCACTCTGATCACTATATCAGAATCAATCTGATCATTATATCAGAATCACTCTGATCATTATATCAGAATCATCTCCACTGAGTCTTCGTCCTCACAAAGGCTACAACTAACGATTATTTTCATCGTTAATGGATTAATCACTTTCTCTATGAAGAGTCAAAGATGATGATGACAAAAGTATTCAGATTATGATCAATGTTTCAAATCATCATGTTTGAGATTATTAATCAATCATCAAATTAGTTCCAAACTAATATTCTGTTGATCGACTAATCAACTAATTGACTAATCGTTGCAGGTCTAATTTATTTTTCAAAATAAAAGATCTACAA
>NC_089517.1:1147368-1287368 GCF_963924715.1 Thunnus thynnus
GGATTTATATGTTATATTAATCTGCTGCCAGTCAGACAGAAGCTCTTTAACTCTGATTATCTGACATGTTTCCATCATTATCACAGAAGAGTTATCATCCAGAGATTTCACAGGAATCCAAACAGATTAAAACCTGCAGCGTGATCTTCATAACGAGCAGAAGATGAACATGACGACTTCGTTATTTCAGGCTGCGTCTCCACACAGTTTGAGTTGATCATTAACTTCAGACGGAGCCTCTATCAGCTGATCAGGGAATTAGATGCTAAAAAAAAGACTGTAAATGTGGCAGAGCACATTAATACATCTGACATCATCAAGGCATGAAGATGAGTCCAGTTTCTTTCCTTTAAACACATCACTTCCATCCACCTCGTCCTCCAAACTACATTTCCCGCCAGTTTGCTTAACGAGCCGTTAGAGGCAGAAACTTAAACGATCTCTAACATATAACAAGAATGACGCGCTCCGCTTAGCATCAATAACTGACACGATGCGCTTCCTCTCATCACAAACACACTCAGACTCGACTCTCCTTCACTTCCTGCGGCGGCCAGCAGAGCGTCTCTCAGCGCCTCCTACTGGCCGCACAGAGAGCAGCACATGACGCTCCGGAGGGAAGACACACTTAAAGAACTGTGAACTCGTCCTTTAATAGCTAGCGTATCAATGAGGACGTTGTATTTCTATTTTATACAAGCGGTTGTGGCTCAGGAGGCAGAGCAGGTCGTCCGCTAATCAGAAGATCGGCAGTTCGATCCCCGTCTCTCCCAGTCCGCACGTCGAAGTGTTGCTGAGCGGCGTGTGAGTGTTGACGTGTTTTAAAGGTGCTTTCAGTGGCTGACGGACTAGAAAGGTGTTATATAAGTGCAGTCCATTGATTGTTTATAGTCCTGCAGCACGTTTAGTGCTTAGTGAACGTCACCATCACGACTTTATGAACTTTTAGCCGTCGGCTGTCTGCTGCTGTGACGACCTGTAGCATTAAAGAAGCCTCATTACTCCCCAAACTAACGAAGACTTTACAAACTCCAGCAGAGGATCACTCTGCTCCGACGACGGTGAACTTCTTCACTTCATTCCAGCGTTTCCTTCAGAACTACAACACGAGGTCACCGTCACTTTCCTCAAACTGGGACCCAGCTGACAGAGCTGAAACCCACGGCCTCCGTCTACTGTACACCTGGAGAACAGCGTCCAACAGCTGGGACACGTGTACGACTGTTGTTGGGAATCTAACCCGCGACTTACAGGAGACAGTGTCAACCGCTGAGAGTCTGAACTACAACCGACTGTCAGGATCAAACCAACAACAAAACATGGAAGGAAACACAGTCACAGCCTGAGAAATGATGTCATCAATGGCTGCCAGCCAACCTGGCGCACACACACACACACACACACACACACACACACACACACACACACACACACACACTTCTTCTTCTTCTCATTTTCACAGGTTTTTATTTAGTTTCATTCTTACTTTGGACGTGAAGAAAACTTATAGGAAGTGAATTAAACTTTCTTAATTTGCTTTTTGGGAGTTTTCAGTCGTGTTTCTGACTTTTACGAGCTGCTGAGAAGCACCTGAACGCCTCATCATAGACCTGCCTGTCTGGAGATCAGGACATGAACAAACGTGACTCATCAGAGAATTAACTGTGACGTCATGTTTACACATATGAAGGGTTTTATTCCTGCGTCATGTTTTTGGTTGAAGGTGACCTTGACGTGTCCTTCAGGCTCGTCAGTGAAGAGAAATGTCCTGATTGGCTCTGTAAGTGATGCGTTTATGAGTCGTATCTGTGCTGATATTCACTGGAGTTCTGACGAGATGTTGACAATGAGCTTATTAAAAAACGCTGTTATGACAGAAACTGTCTGCGAGCAGACGGGAACACTAAATTAAACCTTTTTAAGGTTTTTATTGAAACAGTGATGATTCTGTCATTAATCACAGCAGCTCGTTAAGATAATGAATGACAGCTTCATCAGTGAGAAACAACTCAAACTTATTAACAACATGAAATAAACATCTGGCTGGAGGTCACCTGATTAACTGGACAACAGTGAGGTTATAATGTAGAGTCGTTATCTATCTTATCAGGTACGTTATCGCTCTTCCTGTCAGGGTCATACAGGAAACAGCCAGGTGCTCATCTCTGTGAAGATTTATTACTATTTAATATTATAAATCTGGAGATGTGGAGTTAGAGAGAAGTGAGGTTAGCATCTCTGCTGGAGGCTAACAGCTACTAGCATCACACACCATAGTGTCCAGGTGCATTGTGGGTAATGTAGGCGGCAGGTTTTGACGAGGAAGAAGAACGTTTGAATCTCTGCTGCTTCGATTCTCATCTGTTAAGAAACTGTCCATCATGAGTCTGATGATGAATCTGTAGAGGAGTCTTCATCAGTACATGATGAAGATGCATCACTACTTACCATTTTAATTCTAATCTGCATATCTGATTGTTTTCTTATTGTACAGTCTCCACATCATTATGAGCTTGAAGCGACATTTCTGCATCATATCTTTGAACATATGTCCTTAAATTACCCAAATCATCTGCACATGAAACTTTCACATAACGTGTCGACGTGTTTCTGTGTTTTGAATGTTTTTCTCTTATCAAATAATAATAATAATAATAATAATTCATGATGTGAGATGATGAAACAGGATTCATTCAGCTTCTCAGTGTTAATCTGAGTCTTCAGGTCTATAATCTCACAACAACAACAACACTGATCATATTTACTTTGGCTTTCTGTTTCTGCTCCTGAGTCACATCAGTATCAATAATATATCATCAATAAAGAAAACAGCTGACGACACTTCAAGAGAAAAACGACAAGCAGCGACAGGAAGTGGCGTCAGGTTAAAGTCGCTCTGGAACTAAACTCGGCACAAAGACGTGTTTGTTTACCGCTGCAGGAGAGAGAGAGAGAGAGACAGAGAGAGAGAGCCACTCTTAGCTCAGGCCTTGAAGAAGGAAGCATGATGGGAAATCCCCTCCGGAGAAGGAAGGGCGGGGTCATGCCAGGCAGCGAGGGAGGGGGGAGGAGGAGGAGTAGGAGGGGGGAGGAGGAGGAGGAGGGGGGAGGAGCGGCCGACAGCAGGGACTCTGGGAAAGTTCAGTGTTTCCCAGAAAAGGTGAAGCTGTATCTCAACAACAGATTTCCAGAAATGTCAGTGAAGAGCTTCCTGCTCTCCAGAGGATGAAACCTGCAAACTTTAATGACTAATCATATAAAAACAACCACAGCAACACACCGATCACTGATCACTGATCACTGATCACTGATCACGCTGATAGAAAGCAGCGGCTGTGCTGAGAGTTTTGCATGTGTGCAGGTTTGAACTCGTTCATGTTTCCAGCTGCTGACAGATCAGATTTCTCTGACTGTGACTTGATGCTTCTCTTTCAGTCCCTGCACAACTTTTCTTTCTTTCTTTCATTATTTCACACAATGAAAGTGAAAAGCAGCTGAAGCCTCTTTAGTTTCGTGTCCGTTCTTTCCTGCTGCTGCCAACAGGAACGCAGCAGCAGCACAGCAGAGTCAGATAAGACCAAAAAAAGCTCCTCAAACTCTGCTGGGATGAAAACGGCAACAATGAAACAGAGGCTTGTTCTGAACGGAGCCGAACAGAAACTACAGCGTGAACTCTCAGAGGAGGAAAACTGTTAACAACCCAACACAAACACAGGCAGCAGGCCGGAGGCCCAGATAACAACTGAACTGAGGGCTGTTCACTCCGACTGCACAGAGGAACCGAGGGAAGCCAGACTTCCCTCCAAATGTAGAGAATATTTAACCCAATGATGAAAAGAACATCAGCAGATTAACAGCTGCCGTTAAACTGTCACAGAAGAAGAAGAAACAATAAGATAATGTCATTAAAAGGAGCTCAAATGATGGAAAACATGATGGAAATATGTGTTTGTTTCATGAGTTCACTTGAGGAAGGTTACAGTCTCCTCATGTTCATGTTTCTGATATGCAAATAAAAAGCAGGAGGACGGAAACACAGAGAGCAGATCAGTCAGGTCAGCGCTCTGACACCGACAGCTCTGCAGCTGGAATCAAACATGCTACCGAGTTTATCTTCTCTCATTAAATATCTCGGTTTCTCTTCTTTGATGTTTGTGTAGAGAGAAGCCACCGGGTCATAACTCTCGTTTATTTCTCTCCTCTGCAGAGACGCGGCGAGGTGCTGCAGCGACGTCATCCAGCGAGACGCCTTGCTGGCCAATCACGTGCACGCAAACACAACATTCCTGACGGATACAGCGACTTCACAACATGAATGTGTGTTTCTGCTGTTTAGTTAATGATTGTCATTACTGTTCATCCTGAAGGGAGCAACAGACTGACACACAGCTAACATCAGCTGATATGTTAACATGGATCATGTGGTCAGACAGGAAGCAGCAGCTGTTTGCTGATCATATTTAAACAGATGCATGTAAAAACTGTTTCATATATATTCACTGCTGATAGTTCAGTGAGTGTTTCTGACTGACAGATTGAGGTCATGTGATCAGAAAACCTGCAGAACGAGACGACTCACAACCTGCCGAACCGTCACACATGCAGCACGACAATACGCCCGCCAACCAGCCAAAGGTCAGAGGTCATTCTGACGACACCAGGAACAGGATAAAGAAATAAGAGCAGAAAGTGTTTCAGGATTAAACTGATCCACAGTCAGCTGATCACACGTAAAACACACAACTTCATCACTACATGAGAAATAAACACCTTTAATGTAAACAATGAGCTGCAGAGTGAAATGAAGACAAAGAAGAAGAAGAACAGACGCTCTGTTGTACATTAAGAAAGATCAATGAAGGAATGATAAATGTTTGCAGGAAACTGAAGACAAACAACATCAGGAAATGCACAATATTTCACAATAAATTCCTGATAATGACTCCAACATCATCATCATCATCATCGTTCTGGTAAACACAGAGGTTCAGTCATCATGTTCAGACACGTCAGACCTCTTGAATCGTTTTAATCTGTTTCTATGGAAGCCTGCTGGAGACAATAAGATAATAATCATACTGTTGACTCATATTAGCATCGACCCTCAGCTACTGTTGACTCACATTAGCATCGACCCTCAGCTAGCTGAAACCGTTCCTCAGTAACAAACCTGCTGTAAGATAAAAACTGACAGAAACATCAGACTGAAGCGTGTCTGAAACCTTTACATTAATAAACCTGCAGAGGTATCATGAAAACCAAAAACCTGATTATTAGCTTACAGGACGGTTCACCATGTGTCTTAAACCAACAGTCAGTCTTCTTGCTGTAATCATTCCTCCTGTTCATACTGACCATTAGAAGATCCCTTCATAATGACCTTACAATGGAAGTGATGGGGGACAAAATCCAACGTTACAGTCTTTTTACTCCCTCTTTTTATTACTAGGAAAACCTCTTTCACTGTTCATATGGACACCTGACTGCTGGTTTAACACACTGGAAACACTGGGAACACTGGGAACTGGTCCTTTAAGACAGCATCATGTCCACTGATGGTGAAGAACAGTTAACACGAGGCTCACACTCTGCTGAAGGCAACAACTAAAGTTTGATTTAGAGGATAATTCCTGTTTATTTCAACCTGACTTTACACTCTCAGCTGGTTACAGAGATTCGACCCTCGCAGAGTCTGAATGGAAGTAAAAACAGAAACCAGCTGTCTGGAACAGACATTATGTCTAACTGCTTTCAGTTGAACACAAACACATTTGCAGTTTTGCCACACTGGGTGGTTTTCCTACTGGCCTTCTTTTTATTCAATCTGGCAGGTAAAAAGAGAGCGACACTGGTTCATGTTCTACTGGTTTACAGCTTGTATCATATAACCTTCACAGACTCACAGAACTGAAAAGACAAAACAATCTACTGAGCGAGGAGTCAAAGTGCTGCTCTGGGGATCAATCTGGAAACAGTGAAACCGACCAAAAAAGTCCTTGAAGGTCACAAGAAATGTTAAAATAAATAAATGAATCAAGCCTGACGAGCAGAAATTGAGCTGCATTGGTCTGTGAGTAGTGAGGAAGATGTTGCTTTATAATTCAAGGAGCAGATTGAGAGTCAGAGAGGAAATCCTCCCAGCAGCTGAATCAGAGCAACACGTCACTGTGGTGAAAGTGTGGATAGAAATAAAGACTTTCCCCTGAGTCATCACTCTGCTGCAGGAGTGGACGCAGGGACGCAGACGTGGAAAGAAAGAATAAACTGACACAGAGGAGATAATTACCCAGGATGGAGTGAACACGAACAGAGAGCTGAGTCCTCAGGATCAGGATGGGCTTCTTCCCTTTTCTGTGGAAAAAATACAGACAGAGACAGTCAGAGACAAACAAAGACAGTCAGAAACAGTCACAGACAGACAAAGACAGTCAGAAACAGATAGAGACAAACAAAGACAGTCAGAGACAAACAAAGACAGTCAGGGACAAACAAAGACAGTCAGAGACAAACAGAGACAGTCAGAGACAGACAGAGACAGTCAGAGACAGACAAAGACAGTCAGAAACAGATAGAGACAAACAAAGAAAGTCAGAGACAGTCAGAGACAGACAGAGACAAACAGAGACAGTCAGAGACAGTCAGAGACAGTCAGAGACAAACAAAGACAGTCAGAGACAAACAGAGACAATCAGACAGACAGAGACTATCAGAGACAAACAGAGACAGTCAGAGACAGTCAGAGACAAACAAAGACAGACAGAGACAGTCAGAGACAAACAAAGACAATCAGACAGTCAGAGACAGACAGAGACAGTCAGAGACAGACAGAGACAGACAGAGACAGTCAGAGACAAACAAAGACAGTCAGAGACAGTCAGAGACAGACAGAGACAGTCAGAGACAAACAAAGACAATCAGACAGTCAGAGACAGACAGAGACAGTCAGAGACAGACAGAGACAGTCAGAGACAGACAGAGACAATCAGAGACTATCAGAGACAGTCAGAGACTATCAGAGACAGACAGAGACAATCAGAGACTATCAGAGACAATCAGAGACTATCAGAGACAGACAGAGACTATCAGAGACAGTCAGAGACTATCAGAGACAGACAGAGACTATCAGAGACAATCAGAGACAGTCAGAAACAGTCAGAAACAGTCAGAGACAAACAAAGACAGTCAGAGACAAACAAAGACAGTCAGAGACAAACAGAGACAAACAAAGGCAGTCAGAGACAATCAGAGACAAACAAAGACAGTCAGAGACAGTCAGAGACAAACAAAGACAATCAGACAGTCAGAGACAGTCAGAGACAAACAAAGACAGTCAGAGACAATCAGAGGCTATCAGGGACAGACAGAGACTATCAGAGACAGACAGAGACTATCAGAGACAATCAGAGACAGACAGAGACTATCAGGGACAGTCAGAGACTATCAGAGACAGTCAGAGACAGACAGAGACTATCAGGGACAGTCAGAGACTATCAGAGACAGACAGAGACTATCAGAGACAGACAGAGACAGACAGAGACTATCAGAGACAGTCAGAGACTATCAGAGACAGACAGAGACTATCAGAGACAGACAGAGACAGACAGAGACTATCAGAGACTATCAGAGACAGACAGAGACAATCAGAGACAGACAGAGACTATCAGAGACAGACAGAGACAGACAGAGACTATCAGAGACAGACAGAGACTATCAGAGACAGACAGAGACAGACAGAGACTATCACAGACAGACAGAGACAGACAGAGACTATCACAGACAGACAGAGACAGACAGAGACTATCAGAGACTATCAGAGACAGACAGAGACTATCAGAGACAGACAGAGACTATCAGAGACAGACAGAGACAGACAGAGACAGACAGAGACTATCAGAGACAGACAGAGACAGACAGAGACTATCAGAGACAGACAGAGACAGTCAGAGACAGACAGAGACAGTCAGAGACAGACAGAGACTATCAGAGACAGACAGAGACAGACAGAGACAATCAGAGACAGACAGAGACTATCAGAGACTATCAGAGACTATCAGAGACAGACAGAGACAATCAGAGACAGACAGAGACTATCAGAGACAGACAGAGACTATCAGAGACAATCAGAGACAGACAGAGACTATCAGGGACAGTCAGAGACTATCAGAGACTATCAGAGACAGACAGAGACTATCAGAGACAGACAGAGACAGTCAGAGACTATCAGAGACAGTCAGAGACTGTCAGAGACTATCAGAGACAGACAGAGACTATCAGAGACAGACAGAGACAGACAGAGACTATCAGAGACAGACAGAGACAGACAGAGACTATCAGAGACTATCAGAGACAGACAGAGACTATCAGAGACAGACAGAGACTATCAGAGACAGTCAGAGACAGACAGAGACTATCAGGGACAGTCAGAGACTATCAGAGACAGTCAGAGACAGACAGAGACTATCAGGGACAGTCAGAGACTATCAGAGACTATCAGAGACAGACAGAGACTATCAGAGACAGACAGAGACAGTCAGAGACAGTCAGAGACAGTCAGAGACAGACAGAGACTATCAGAGACAGACAGAGACAGACAGAGACTATCAGAGACAGACAGAGACAGACAGAGACTATCAGAGACTATCAGAGACAGACAGAGACTATCAGAGACAGACAGAGACAGACAGAGACTATCAGAGACTATCAGAGACAGACAGAGACTATCAGAGACAGACAGAGACAGACAGAGACTATCAGAGACAGACAGAGACTATCAGAGACAGACAGAGACAGTCAGAGACTATCAGAGACAGTCAGAGACTATCAGAGACTATCAGAGACAGACAGAGACTATCAGAGACAGACAGAGACTATCAGAGACAGACAGAGAGACAGAGACAGACAGAGACTATCAGAGACAGTCAGAGACTATCAGAGACTATCAGAGACAGACAGAGACTATCAGAGACAGACAGAGACAGACAGAGACAGACAGAGACTATCAGAGACAGACAGAGACAGACAGAGACTATCAGAGACAGACAGAGACTATCAGAGACTATCAGAGACAGACAGAGACTATCAGAGACAGACAGAGACAGACAGAGACTATCAGAGACAGACAGAGACTATCAGAGACTATCAGAGACTATCAGAGACAGTCAGAGTTGATGTGAAGGAAACAGACAGTCAGTCTTGTGACTCAGAGCAGAAATATCCAACAAATCTCAGAGGAATAATTAACCTTCATCTCTCCAGAGACTCTCTGACCAGTACAACCAGTTCAACCTTACTGACCAGTACAACCAGTTCAGACTCTCTGACCAGTACAACCAGTTCAACCTTACTGACCAGTACAACCAGTTCAACCTCACTGACCAGTACAACCAGTTCAGACTCTCTGACCAGTTCAACCAGTTCAACCTCTCTGACCACTACAACCAGTTCAGACTCATTGACCAGTACAACCAGTTCAGACTCACTGACCAGTACAACCAGTTCAACCTCACTGACCAGTACAACCAGTTCAGACTCACTGACCAGTACAACCAGTTCAGACTCACTGACCAGTACAACCAGTTCAAGCTCACTGACCAGTACAACCAGTTCAGACTCTCTGACCAGTACAACCAGTTCAACCTCACTGACCAGTACAACCAGTTCAGACTCTCTGACCAGTACAACCAGTTCAACCTGTCAGTTTGTATCTTCATCAGCTGCAGTCAGTCAACAGATTCATCCAATCAGATCGCAGGAGGAGGCGGGACAGCGATGTAAATAACTCGCAGCGATGGTGAGGAAGACTTCTGCTGCACGGAGACGAAGTCAGAGGTGATGATGATGATGATGATGATGGTTAAACACCGACGTTACCGTAGAAACAAACGTAAACATGTGATGAGTTTACTTGATGCAACAAACTACACAACAACCAGCTGATCAGAATCAAATAGAACAGAACATTACAATAAAATATGTGAAATATTTCAGATATAATAAAAAGAGACTCTGATCAATCAGCAACATCAGCTGGTTGTTTGTTTCTTCTTAATGATCAATAAACAACAGAGAGCAAGTATCAACATTTAACAGAATTGATCTTGTAGAAGAAGAAGCAGCGTTTCCATCAGTGTTTATACAGACTGATAGATAACGACCCCAGATGACCCCAGATGACCCCAGCTGACCCCAGCTGACCCCAGATGACCCCAGCTGACCCCAGATGACCTCAGCTGACCTCAGCTGACCTCTCTCACTCCGTCATCTTCCTCTTTACAAATATAAACTGAACTTCCTTTAACCTTCGCTGATGTTGCTGCAGAACGAGACAGAAGCGACTCATCATGATCCAGATGAAACAGTCATACAGTGTAATCATCATCATCTTCTATAATAACACTGTTCTTCATCTTCTCTCTGCTCCGACTTCACTTTAATGTCTCGTTCTGAAGCAGCAGCAGCAGATCCACGAATAACAGCTGATAATAATACTGATGTTCTGGGTTCAGGAAGCAGCTGCTGCAGGTGAGCTGGGGACCAGTTCCATCCTTTCAATGAACGAAGCAGCGTGTCCTCTACCAGCAGCTACTCATCATCTTTACTCTCCTGCAGCTTCAGATTCTCCAATAATCATCTGGATGATCAATATGTTCATGAGGTGAACACAGAGCTGCTGCAGATGTTTTAACTTCATGTTGTGGTGAAACAACAACAGCAGCAGGTAGAGACGACTGAAGCTTCACTCAGCTGATCTCAGAACAGCTCAGTTTCCATATAAACCAGCAGCAGCAGACTGTGGCCTGCTGGGATTAGAGCACGGAAAGATCGACTGCATGGAGGTATGGAAAGAATGAGAGAGAGAGAGAGAGAAGGAGAGAGGGAGGGAAAAAGAGGACGGAGAAGCAGAAAGAGAAACTAAGGAAAGAAGGGAAGGAAAAAGAAAGGAAGAAGAAAAGAGAGTTTCTGTTTGCTTAAACGCTAAAAAAGGAACCGTTCTGAGATCCTCGATGACGTCATCACATGAAAATCACACACACACACAGTTTCCAGGTCTTGTTTCAAATGACGTCGACGCTCCGTTTTTATACTCCGTCCTTCGTTAGAGCGGCCAGAGAGTCAGCTGACACACACACACACACACACACACACACACACACACACACACACACACACACACACACACACATACACACACAGTAAACCCTGCTGGCATCCTTCTGACATAACACAGCAAATAAATCATCTCCAGTGTCTTTTTCCCATCATAAAGGCAGAACTGCTGCCAGAGTCCAAAATTAACTTTTGGACTCAGCTGCCAGAGGAAAAAAAATATTCTTTACTGGCCAGAATAATAAACTGTCTTTTGTGTCACATGTTCTGTACATTTGTCTCAGTACAGTTCATTGTGATAATAAAGTTATTATTGAGACGCTGCACGTGTCTGCACTGTACACTGACAAACATGAGTCATTTCCTCGGAGCCTTCATGCCAGATATTTATTACATGACCGGTGTGACAACAGTCACCGTCAGTGTTTCACACGCTGTGAAGCATGTGGAGGATGAACTGATTCACAGTCGAAGGACAACAAACAAACAGAAGAAGAAGAAGAAGAACGACAACAAGACGTCCATCAGAGGTCTGAAACGTTGGAGCTGATCCTGAACATCAATCACATGATAACCAATAACTGACTTAAAGGATCATGTATCAAAGCTGATATATCTGATTAAAAACCCGTCAGTGAGTCACAGTGCTGCACTGGGTCACATGATCCTTCATCACGTTAGTTAGTTTAGAAACGGATCCGGAGACTAATAACAGCATCACGCTTTCAGTCTCCAGAGAGCAGTTCTGTGTAAGACAGACGCCACTGAGCATGTGCAGGAACACGGTTCTGTTTACAGCTTCACCAGCTTGTTGGGAATCTTTAGAGACTGATTTCTAGGGATGCACGATATTATCGGCACGTCATCGGTATCGGCTGATAAAAGCTCTAATATGAAATATCAGCATCGGTGAAGACTGCCGCTACGTTAGCTGGCTGTGCTGCTAACGCTCCGCTAGCCTCTCAGCTAACGTTAGCCTCGGCTCTCCATGTGGATCCAACCGGAGCACCGAGTCCCGGTTTGTTGTTCAGGTTAAAGTGGGAAGAAGCAGCTGAGTGAAGTGCAGCCTGCGGAGGAAACAGTCTGCAGAGGAGCTGCTGTGTTCAGCTGCACAGATAGGAAACACCTCGGCTGACAGGATGTACCACTCTGCTTGGAATCAAAAATCTTCTTGGTTTATAACGGCGGTTGTCAACCAGCGTATTAGGTGCATTAGCGCCACCGTCTGCTCCGGAGTGTGGACCAGAGATTAAATCCTGCACATTAATCCTGTCTGTCTAATAAACTCAATGAAAACTCTACTGCTGCTCCCACTTGGCAGCTTCATTAAAGTTTTAATGCTGAGCTCCTGAACTCCAGTCTTCCTCAGTTCTTCCTTCATATATTGTCTTTATCGATCATATTTAGTATAATCTATACTTGCAGGTATAATAGTCTCCTCAGCCAGCTGGAGAACAATATGTTCATATATCAGCATCAACTGGCCACAATGAGTTGGAAATATCTGCATATCAGATATCAGCTATCCAATATCATGCATCCCTACTGATTTCACTGTGTAATACATTTTGACTTGTTCTGTGTTCCTGGGTATTATTATTATTATTATTATTATTATTATTGTTTATCCCTCAAAAGGTATAAACATGTCTGTTGTTCCCTTCAAACTTTGCTTTTGTGATATTTTGACTTTTATCTGTTTCCAATGAGAAAACAGGTGAATCTGCACATTTTCATTCACATAAAGTCAGAAAAAACAACATATGAATCAAAATAAACTATTTATACTAAAGTTATATATGAGGGATAAACAAGGAGGAAATAACACTTCAGTTAAATGAACAGAGGAGGAATTATTTACCTACTGCAGCACACTGTCCTCAGTCCTCTGAGATATGAAACAGTACTGGCAGATAATAATAATAATAATAATAATAATAATAATAATGATCAATGATCCTGATGAAGGTCACTGTCAGTACGCAGCTGTTTAATTTAAAAAACTTAATTAATATGGAAGCATCTTCAGTCTTCTGTCATTTACTGACAACATCAGCTGGTTTTCTAGATCATGTGGTACTGAACCCACAGCTGAGAGGTGAGACAAGTGAGACAGCTGAGAGGTGAGACAGGTGAGACAGCTGAGAGGTGAGACAGGTGAGACAGCTGAGAGGTGAGACAGGTGAGACAAGTGAGACAGCTGAGAGGTGAGACAGGTGAGACAGGTGAGAGGTGAGACAAGTGAGACAGCTGAGACAGGTGAGAGGTGAGACAGGTGAGAGAGGTGAGACAGGTGAGACAAGTGAGAGAGGTGAGACAGGTGAGACAAGTGAGAGGTGAGACAGGTGAGACAGGTGAGAGGTGAGACAGGTGAGACAGGTGTTCTTACGTCACGTCTTCGTAGAAGCTCTCCAGCTCGTCTCTCTGCTCGGACAGAGACGCGTCCAGGTCCAGATAGTTTCCATTAGGAGACAACTGGAGGGTGCACTCCTCCAACTGATACACACACACACACACACACACACACAAACACACACACACACACACAAACACACACACACACACACACACACACACACAGTTTATTAGAATAAACAACATAAATAACTTCAGCATGTTGACACCTGTACTGGACGAGTGTGTCACACTGACACGTGAAGGTGAAAGTGATCTAACAGTCGTCAGTGTAAACACTTCCTGACCGACTGAACCGGTTCTAGTTTATTTATGAGCAGATATGTCAACATGTTCATCTTCAGATGATGATGAAGAGATGACGACAGACGTTTCTCCTCCTATTAAACAGCTTCACTTACTTCTCACATGAAGATTTGGTTTTCTCTGTTTAATAAAATCTGATTTATTTTGAATCTTATTTAATTTTATTCCTGCATTGATCTGGTATTTTATGTCTATGACTTATTATTATTATTGTGATGATGATGAAGATTGGTTGATTATAATTGTACTTCTGTACTTTTATTGCAGTAACAGTTTAAAAGGACTAGTTTTATTTAAATCAAGTGGTTCTTCCTCCTCATCTTCGGCTGAACGAGGAGTCGTTAACTTATCAGCTTCTGTTTAACTGAACATTAATCAAAGCTTCAGTGATTCATGACGTCTCTGCAGCAGCAGCGCCGGCTGCACATGTGTTTGTCTGAATGCAGAGTTCAGCTCTGAATGTTTTCAGTCTATTTATAGGCGAGCTGGCGTGCCGGCGGGCCGGCTGGCGGGCGGCGTGTCGTAGCCGTGCGGTGAGTCATAGTCAGGTATGAAGCTGGAATCAGGTCTGATGCTGATAGCGAGCTGCAGCGGCGACGACGTACCAGCGGAGTCACATTCTTCTTCTACAACAACAACAGCAGCAGCAGCAGCAACACACGTCCTGCCTGTCTGAGCCGCTCGCTCCTCTCTGCAGGACTTTAAATAACCTCTGACCTCATCAGCACAGCTGGGCGCGGCCAGGTGTGCCGTGTGTACCTGTCCACACACACCCAGCTGTGACGCAGCGCTGCGCTGAGCTGCTGACCACCTGCAGCTCAGACCAGTGAGCCGCGGCTGCAGGTACAGGTGGACTATCAGATCCAGACACAGCACAGAGGTTTCTAACACTCAGACAGCGTTGACGTTCAGTCATCCATCAGGAACGTGTGTATTAATGCGATGTGATTGGTTCAATGACCTCGTGTTGCTCTGCAGCCTCAAACACATCGACTGGATGTCGTCTGAACTGACAGTCCGTCGTACAAAATGTTCTGTTTTTTCAGCGGACGTGCTCGCTGAGCCGTGACAACAACAACAACAACAACAACACAAAAAAACACTCAACAGACTCATTCTGGAAGATTTCCACTTCATCTGACAAACTTCTGCAACATCTCCGCACCATTTACACCCAAAACAAACTTCTCTCTGCTTCTTTCTCCGTACATGTCGGAGCTGAATCACATCGGAAATATCAGAGTGGACAACGTGAACAACACATGGAAACCCCTTGGCAACCACCTTAGCAACCACCATAGCAACTAAGGCTACAGAGCAGATGCACGTTGACGGTCATGTGACAAGCTGACATCATCTCGTCAGGAAAGTAACAAACCAGTATTCCAGTATATTCATCTTTTACCCCCCCCAGCAGGTACTGCACACTTCTAACACTGCAGAGCTGCAGGATTGTTACATTATCATCCTGTTTGAAGCTCCGTCAGTGTGTTAAAGGCTGCTTGTTCTGCAGCCGCTGCTCCACATATGAGGAAGGAAGAGCCCGTTCAGTTCTTATCATCACTCTGCTGTTAGTATTACATCCGTCCATCCATCCATCCAGCTTATCTCCTGTTTACAGGTCCCACCCTGTTCCTCCACAATCACTCAGCTCGACCCAGAACACATCCAGGAGGAGGAGGAGGAGGAGGAGGAGGAGGAGGAGGAGGACAACGTATCACCTCCTCAGATCTGAGCCTGAGGGGTCGAGCCCCAGAGCATGATGGGAACAATTAGGGGGTCAGCGGAGGAATGTAATCTGGTGGGAGCGGCGCTCTCTGGTCTTTATCTGATCCTGGAGATTCTCGCGGGGCTCCGAACGCCTCGCAGCAGCCGAGTTACTCTACTTTCAACCGCAGCATCTTCCACAAACCGACTTTAATAAAAAAAAAAAATGATAAAGAAAAGTGGCGTTCTGGCAGGAATGATGAGTTCTGTAACAGGCTGCAGCACTTTGATAAGAAGGATGAAATACGAAGCACAGCGTGTTCAAACAGACTGCTGAGTAATGATCATCCTTCCTTTAATAAAGAGCCTGAACAGGAAAACACCAAACTGAAACAGGCGTCAGGCTCCTCGCTGCTCTAACAGCCACTTTATCTGCAGCAGTGTACTTTAGCCTCTGTGATAACTGAGGAATGAGCGCTACGATGAAAAATGACTAACTGATATGTGACTGCGAGGGTGACTTCATGCTGAGTTAGAGACTCTGAAGCATGAACACAGCGCGCTGCATTCACTTCCTGTTTGGAAAAACTGCACTCCCTGCACAACCATCAAAACAGGACAAAACAGACGCATCATTAGTCAGACGACCAACAGGAAGCTGGACCGGGACTGTTAGTGGCTTTTTCTGGATGGCAACTCCTTCACCAAACCGTGTTGAGTTTGATGAATCACTGTGATGTGCAGCCGCTCCTCGTTCTGTGGCTGCAGCGCCGCAGTCGGAGAGGATTTAATGATATTTTAGCTGCTAACACAACATCTTTAACTGAGGCTGTTAGCGAACATGATCCTCCCGCTATTACTGTCAATAATTTTATATTTTCAGTTCATATGCTAACAAGTAACACACGAGTCCTCCGACCAAAACAACATCATCATCATCATCATCATCATCATGACTGTTACATAAACTAACAACATGAGTGTTTTCTGATGTGAAACCTCAGTGGTTCAGGTTTGGTCTAAACTACCCAGTTAAAGCTTTATTTATATTTTTAGGCCACTTCTGAGGAAACACGAGCTAAAAATACATCTGACATCACCTAAAAGCCCTCCAGCTTCACAGCAGTGAAACATATAGAGACATGTATGTTAAAGCTGCTGTTTAAAACATAATAATCTAATAAACACAACATCTGACATTTCAGCAGCTCATACAGTGGCTGTGGCTAACATGTTAGCTAACAGCTGCCAGCAGACACAATAATCAATGTCAATAATTATTAATGGGGTTCCTCAGGGTTCTATTCTTGGTCCTTTATATTTTCAGTTTATGTGCTCATATGTTGATCATTGGTCAGCGTCTAAGAAACAGCTCACATGTTACAGAAATGATTCATTGCCTTTACTTTAAAGAAACCTGACAATGTTTACTACTACTAGTAACTACTACTACTACTACTACTACTACTACTACTACTACCACTACTACTGCATTAGCTGCTGTTTTTAGCCACACAGAGGCAGCATAACAGTCTGTAAACACAACATCTGACATCTGGAGTTGTGGCTAACATGTTAGCAAACAGCTGCCTACTTCCACATCTCCAGCTCTTCATCTCTGCTGGAGGCCGGCAGGTTCGCCGGGTTTGTACGAGGAAGAAGAGTGTGTGAAATAAAAAATGATGATATCTCTCCCAACAATGTTACAGGAATCTGTGCAGTCCTCTTTTAAATAAACACAATAATCTAACTGGCTTTAAAGATGTTAGAGAATAACTACAGTACAGTTTGTCTACTTTAAATACTGAATTCTGTGTTTTTGTCTTGTTCAGTGTGCCGTTGTGAACGGCTGCAGCATCACAAGCAGCATCAGGAGGTTTAATAAACTCGACTACTGGAACAGAGTCTTCACAGGTTTGAGCAGACAGCTGGAAAACCTCACGTCAGAAATGATTTTAAAACACTACTGAATGTTTTCTGATCAGCTGCTTCGGTCTGAAGCGTCTCAGAGCTCTCAGGTCATCTGGGACGGATCTACTTACTGACTCCAGGATCAGACCTGAACCCCAAGAACTACTGTTCAGTATTTAAACATCACAGAAAACTAGACGTCTGCTCTGACTCTTATTTGAACACTTTGTCTGCGTGTCACTACATTCTGAGTCAAGTTAAATTTCATATCCTGCACAGCATCCTAACTGCACTTTAAAAATGTTTTAATGTTGAAAGATACTAAACTTTTTAAAGCACTTTTGAGTGGATTTCAGATTTCAGGAATGTAAAAACCAGACTGAAAAAAGAAAATAGTAGATTTCCTCCACATTCTGGTTCAACCAGTCACCTTTAAACTACTTTTAAATCTTCTCCGCCTGATAAATAAGCGACAGAAAATTAAATTCCTTGATTTGTAAATGGAGATAAAAACAGAGTGTTGGAGCTCTCACACCTGAGAAACTTTACAGGTGAGTTTAATCAGTCACTACAAACATTTAACACAAGTTTAAAGTTATTTAGAGTCCTGTTTGCTGTCATTAATTATCATTTTGTATCAGGTGTTACACCGCATTTGGTGAACCATCAGATTATGTGACCTGAAGAAGTACTCAGATCCTTTACTTCAGTAAAAGTATTAGTACCACAATGTAAAAATACTTCATTACAAGTAAAAAATCCAGAACGTTTTACTTTACTTTATTGGTAATACTTGTTTACTTTTACTTTAGTGTGGTTTTAAACGCAGGATTTTTTCTTGTCCTGGAGTATTTTTACTTGTAGTATTAATACTTTTACTTCAGTACAGTATGTGAGTACTGCAGGTCCCCACATACACAGCAACACCTGCGGAGAGTTACCGACCCACCTTGAGAGGCGCCTCCAGCAGCTTGTGTATCCCGGAGATCTGCTCGCTGAGCGGCAGGTTCTCCTCCAGGCTGACCGTCGGAGGTCTCCGAGGTTCGGGGAAGTTGGTGCAGATGAACGGGTCCGAGTCCTCCAGGTACTGGACCCGGCAGGTGACGGAGGCCATGACCGAGGGACGGCCACCGAGCTGCGGATACAAGCGTCTGTGCTGCTCGGTGTCGAGCAGCGCTCTAAATGAAGAGACGCCGCTGCTCGCTGAACCGAACACCGAGCACCGGACCGTGAAGCGCTTCCGGTGGCACATTTCAAAATAAAAGACACGTTGCCAATAATATATGGGAAAAAAATGTTTGAACTTTTAACGTCTTTTTTTTTTAAACATTAAAATAAACTGCTAATGGTATTTACAAGTACTACACCTCTCAAAATATTTTCAACATATTTTATTAGCCTGTAATTTATTCTTTTTTTTCATTGTAAATTGTTTCATGTTTGTCTGATAACTGTGCTGCTGCCTGTCTTGGCCCGGACACTCTTGTAAAAGAGATTTTTAATCTCAATGAGACTTTTCCTGGTTAAATAAAATATAAACAAAAGCTCTGTGGTTTTTGCCACATTTATGATAAAATAGAGCCCGAGTCCCTCGTCTTCCACTGGACCACCATGGGACTTCATTTCAGAAAACATTTATGGTGATCATCAACGGCAAGATACAAATCATTTTTTGATCCAGTTTGAATTGTGTCATGAATTACATATATGACATTTGTTGATTAAAAAGATTGGCAAGTCAAGAAAGTTGCAGTTTGTCATAAAACTGTTGAAGCCTAAGACTGTAAAAGACTACACACCCAAAAGTAATATCATAACTTCTCTCCCCACCAGCTACCCACAGCCGCTGAAGCTAACGTTAACGTGATGCCTCAGAGCCGCTGAAGCTAACGTTAACGTGATGCCTCAGAGCCGCTGAAGCTAACGTTAACGTGATGCCTCAGAGCCGCTGAAGCTAACGTTAACGCGATGCCTTAGAGATGCTGAAGCTAATGTTAAAGTGATGCCTCAGAGATGCTGAAGCTAATGTTAAAGTGATGCCTCAGAGATGCTGAAGCTAACGTTAACGTGATGCCTCAGAGATGCTGAAGCTAACCTTAACGCAATGCCTCAGAGATGCTGAAGCTAACGTTAACGCGATGCCTCAGAGCTGCTGAAGCTAACGTTAACGCAATGCCTCAGAGCTGCTGAAGCTAACGTTAACGCAATGCCTCAGAGTTGCTGAAGCTAACGTTAACGCAATGCCTCAGAGCCGCTGAAGCTAAAGCTAGCTTACTGGGAACACAGAGCGCTGCAGACTTGTGCTAACATCAGCTAACTTACAGGGCAGATATCATAATCAAGTAACATTAAACTTAGTGAAATATTGCATCAATAGTGTGAGTCCTGGAGCCAGCTGTCAATCACAGCTGTCAATCAACATCCACACCGCAGACATCAAAGCTACTATGAATCTTCAAAACTTATTAACAGAGAAATAATTTCCGAAATGGCCACCAGCTCACTTATTAGAGGGTCTGAATTTAGAGATCGAGACCAGAATGACTTGTTGGAAACAATGACTGACTTGTATTTCTAGAGAGAAGTTGAGGCAGTTGGAGCAGCAAGCGGCCGTCTGTGATTTTGTTGCTTTAGCTTCAGTTTTAAGATGTTTGTTGCTGCTTGTGAAGAACCAGTATTTTGTTTTTGGAGATTATCCCCTTTTATCTTAAAATCAGTGCTGACAGCTGTTCTGTTGAACCAGGACTGTGAAGGGGATTTTGTAAGGAGTTAGATGTTTGTCTATATTATACAGACACATAAACATGAAGGAAATATTGAGCAATTTCAAACTGTTCAGGTATGGAGGACGAAAAATGACATAGATATATATAAATAAATGTAGAAATAAATAATCAAATATTTATATAAATAACAAATAAATACATTTTGGTAATGAAAAAGAACATAATTAATTACATTTTTTCAATTTATTTTCAATTTTATTTGCTGTATTTCTACATTTATTTATTTATTCATTCATTTATTTTTGAGGCTCCATGACGACCATTATTTTGAAGATAATATCACAGCACATCCGGTTTTGTGAGCGTTGACTTGATTGGAGGCCGCCCAGCAGTAACGTCATGCGACCCCAGTTTGGAAACCCAGAGCAGGAGTATGACGTCATAGACAGGTGTATGGAAACAGTGTTGGAGGCTGTTCTGAGGTCAGTTCACTGATCTGCTCCGTCAGCTAAAAACAACAGAAGAAGAAGAAACGTCACTGACAACAACTCTGGTAAATGTGTTTTTTCCTCTTATTGATCATCATGCAGACATTCAACAGTTAAACAGAACATCTGCATTATTGTGAACACAGTTCAGTGTTGTGATGCTCAGAGCAGCTTGTTGGAGAACAGCGACCTCTGGTGGCTGAAGGACTTCACTGCTCGTATTCACATCTTTTACTTAAAGGACCAGTTCCCAGTGTTCCCAGTGTTCCCAGTGTGTTAAAGCAGCAGTCAGGTGTCTGTAATCATTCCTCCTGTTCATACTGGGTATTCAAAGATCCTTCAAATGTGCTTTCAATGGAAGTGATGGAGGATAAAATCCACAGTGTGTCCACACAGTCATTTAAAAGTCTGTGTGAAGCTTCTATTCAGCTTCAGCAGTCTGAGTTAGTCATATCAAGTGGATATCTGACACATTTACAGTCTTTTTAGCATCAAATTTCCTCTTTGTGTTTCCCTGTTGAGCTGCAGGTGGAAGTATAGTAACAAAAAGAGGAACTTTGGCACTAAAAAGACTGTAACGTTGAAAGATATCTACTTGATTTGACTCATTTGGACGCTGAAGCTTCATATTAGCTTCAGATCAACTTTTAAATACATTTTGTCCTCCATCACTTCCATTGTAAGGTCATTATGAAGGGATCTTCTAATGGTCAGTATGAACAGGAGGAATGATTACAGCAAGAAAAACAGCTTTAATGTTCATTTGATGACTGACTGTTGGTTTAAGACACTTGATAAACTGTGAACTCGTCCTTGAAGCTCGTCTGAGACCACAGTGAGTGTGATTGATCTCTAGATCTGCCGGTGAGACTTCAGGGAACGTCTGTTCTGCTGTAACTGAGATAGAAAACAACACATTTTGAAATCATCATCATCATCAACAACAGAAGATAAAAGGTGTTTAGTCTGGAGGTGATTCTGTGATTCTGTACGTATGAAGCAACTCTGGCGCCTCCAGCTGGTCTCAGAGTCACTCACACATCAAAACAGCAGCAACAACATCAGATTAACTTTATCAATCTGTTACTGTGAGCCAGCGTTACACACAACACGCTTTAACTCAAACTGTCACAGATTTACTGATTCTGGACAAAACAATGTGCAGATGACATTCAAAAGATACACAAGTAGAGTAGATTATAGAGATTATAGAGATTATAGAGTAGATTATAGAGATTATAGAGTAGATTATAGAGTAGATTATAGAGATTATAGAGTAGATTATAGAGATTATAGAGATTATAGAGTAGATTATAGAGATTATAGAGATTATAGAGTAGATTATAGAGATTATAGAGTAGATTATAGAGATTATAGAGATTATAGAGTAGATTATAGAGTAGATTATAGAGTAGATTATAGAGATTATAGAGTCGATTATAGAGTAGATTATAGAGATTATAGAGTAGATTATAGAGATTATAGAGTAGATTATAGAGATTATAGAGTCGATTATAGAGTAGATTATAGAGATTATAGAGTAGATTATAGAGATTATAGAGTAGATTATAGAGTCGATTATAGAGATTATAGAGTAGATTATAGAGTAGATTATAGAGATTATAGAGTAGATTATAGAGATTATAGAGTCGATTATAGAGTAGATTATAGAGATTATAGAGTAGATTATAGCGATTATAGAGTAGATTATAGAGATTATAGAGTAGATTATAGAGTAGATTATAGAGATTATAGAGTAGATTATAGAGATTATAGAGTAGATTATAGAGATTATAGAGTAGATTATAGAGTAGATTATAGAGATTTTAGAGTAGATTATAGAGTAGATTATAGAGATTATAGATTAGTGTGTGCGTGTGTGTGTATGTGTGCGTGTAAGTGTGTGTGTGCGTGTGTGTAAGTGTGTGTGTGTGTGTGTGTGCGTGTGTGTGCGTGTGCGTAAGTGTGTGTGCGTGTGTGTGTGTGTGCGTGTGTGTGCGTATGTGTGTGCGTGTGTGCATGTGTGCAAGTGTGTGTGTGTGTGCGTGTGTGCGTATGTGTGTGTGCATGTGTGTGTGCGTGTGTGTGTGTGCATGTGTGTGTGTGTGTGTGTGTGCATGTGTGTGTGCGTGTGTGCAAGTGTGTGTGTGTGTGTGCGTGTGTGCAAGTGTGTGTGTGTGTGTGCGTGTGTGCGGGTGTGTGTGCGTGTGTGCGTGTGTGTAAGTGTGTGCGTGTGTGTAAGTGTGCGTGTGTGTGTGTGCGTGTGTGTGTGTGCGTGCGTGCGTGTGTGTGTGTGTGTGTGTGTGTGCGTGCGTGTGTGTGTGTGTGTGTGTGTGTGTGTGCGTGCGTGTGTGTGTGTGTGTGTGTGTGCGTGCGTGTGTGTGTGTGTGTGTGTGTGTGCGTGCGTGTGCTGTTTATAGATAGATAGATATGACTTTATTGATCCCTGAGGGGGATCCAGTCCATTCAGGAGGAATTGATCAGTCTTGTTGTTGTGGGGATGAAGGATCTCCTGAATCGTTCCGTTCTGCAGCACAATGAGAGGAGCCGACTGCTGCAGCGACTCCTCCGTCGCTCCTGGAGACTGTGGAGAAAGTCTCTGCTATTGTCTGTTATGACTTTCAGTCTGTCCAGTGAGTCTCTCTCCACCACGGATCTTAGCAGGTCCAATCTCCTGCCCGGCACTGAGCTCGCTTTTTGACCAGCTCGTCTAATCGCTTGGTGCCTCCCCAGCACACCGCGGCATCGGCCACCACCGTCATCATTTCCACACACACATCAAAGGACCTCAGTGTCTGCAGGAAGAACAGGTGGCTCTGCCCCTTCCTGTAGAGGGCGTCGGTGTTAGAGGACCAGTCCAGCTTGTCATCCACAAGGACCCCCTAGATATTTGTAGGTGTGCACCACTTCAATGTCCACCTCACAGATTTTCACTGACTCCAGAGGGGAAATCCACGATCATCTCCTTTGTTTTTGAGGTGTTCAGTTGAAGGCGACTCCAGTCACTGAAGGCTGTTATTAGATCCCTGTATTCGGATCCCTGTCCATTCCTGATGCACGCTATAATAGCAGTGTCATCCGAGTATCTCTGGATGTGGCAGAACTCAGAGTTGTATTTGGAGTCTGAGGTATATACTGTGAACAGGGATGGAACCGGTACAGTCCCCTGTGGAGCCCCCGTGCTGCTCATTACTGTCCCAGAAACACAGTTCCCCAACCTGACAAACTGAGGCTGACTGAGTATGATGGGTTGGATGGAGTTGAATGCACTTGAATACTGGTGTTAATGGGATCATAATAAAGAAAGACAGATCCCAGTCTGGTCCCATCAGACCATGAGGTCAAACACTGGAAGACTCAGGAAACGTTGTTTTGAGCTCTGAAGGAGGATAAATAAACACTTCCTCACCTGCACCGTTCTGTCTGCGTCCTGTCGTCATTTCTGCTGTTATTACTTATTTATTTTGTCTCTGATCTTAGTTTTATTAATTCATTTATTTTAATTTTATTATATTGTATCATGGACCGAGAGAGAACAGAAAACAAAGTCACAGATATACAGTGAAACAACAGTCTGTATCTCATGAAGTTATATATTATTAAGTATAGCATTACATTTACATCCAAACATCCAATAATAGTTCAAGAGATTCCCATGGCCATATGTTTAATATTAATAATATCTCATTATATTTGATATTAAAACACTTTATAACAAAGTGTTTTTAGATGCAAGAACTAAAGTTTCTTCTTCTTTCCTGTCGTTGCAGTTTGTGTTCCGTCCAGCAGGTGGCGAAGTTCCTCCACCGTCTGAGTCTGGACGGTTTACAGCTGGATTGCATAAGAAGAGAAGCTGAGTGATGAAACACGCTGAAACACACACACACACACACACACACACACACACACACACACACACACACACACACACACACACACACACGCTTTGGCCACACTGATAATATGGATCTCCATGGAGGGTTGAACTGGGGGAAACTGGACTCGGTTGTTTCTTCAGTTCTAACAGACTGAAGGAGCTGCAGAACTCAGATCGACAGTTTCCTTCCAGCCGACCGTCCTCAGACCACTGACAATCTGCTGACATGGATAATACCGATCAGTATTGATTATTTCCTCTTGAGCTGTTGATCAGTCCTCTGCTGGTCCTTCAGCGCTGAACGATGGCGTGATGCAGATTCCTTCAAGGTTCAAGGTTCAAGGTTCAAGGCGGGATGTGTTGTCATTCTCTCTGTATACAAACACAACAAGAACAGATACAATAAAAACAGTAAAAAACAATCAGACTACAAGTAAAAAGGACAATAAAGTGCAGAGAGTAGAAACAGTGTTGAATGTGCATAAAATAATAATAAAACTTTTTCCCTGACCTCTGACCTCTGAGGTGTTTGTTTGTTGTTTTGGCTGAACGAGCCACTCGATGATTCATGACACTTCAGTGATGCTGCTAAGAGCCACAGTTGCCATGGTTACTGGCTCCGACTCCCCTCTCGTGAACGTTTGCAGCTGTTTCGGTTGGCGGGCTCTCTCTCTCTCTCTCTCTCTCTCTCTCTCTCTCTCTCTCTGTGAGCTCCACACCCGGCTGGCCTGTAAAACACCAGTTCAACCACAGCTCTCTGTACTGGTGAGCACACACTTCCACAGGAGACACTCCGAGTCTTCTCCCTGCTGAGAGGTTTGGGATTTATGACTCAGCCTCTCTGACACGCTCACATCTCTTCTCTTAACGTATCATGTGTGTTGTGTTTCTCAGGTCTCACGTCTACCTGCTGGAGAAGGTAAGAGAGGAGGAAGAGGAGGGAGAGACGGAGGAAGAAAAGGAAATGATGGGATAAGGAAGCATTATGAATGAACTCGTTCAGTATTCAAACTGAGAATGTTATTTTATCACTTCCTGTTTGTTGTGACCTGCAGTAAAAACTGTTGCAGGTTGTAGATTTGTAGATTTTCCCTCCACGTGTCACCTGTCGAGGTAACGCCGCTCACTTCCTGTCTGTGAGGCTGTTTCCTGCTCTGGTGACTCTGCAGTCTCTGCGACCTTCGTCCCACATCGTCCCACATGTCTTATCGCTCTTAAAACTCTTATCAGTGTTATCAGTGACGGCGGTGTTTGGTCCGGGCAGGTGTCCAGGTGTGTCACCGGGGGAGGGGGGGGGGCGGGGCTACTTGAGTCCTGGACAGAAACATTTTTAATCAAATGAAACTTCATCCTGTTCACAGCATCCATGTTTGTTTGTTGGTTGTCCTCTGAGCCTGACCTGCTGACATCATCAGCGAGGCTTCTGGCAGCGGATCATCAGATGTTGGACACTGACATGTTCTCAAATGCACCATGAAGAAGAGTTTCTAAACTGCTCCTGCTTGCAAAAGAACTATCGAATGATGAATGAATGATGATGAAACTTGGACAGAAAAGAAACTACGTCTACACTTTTATCCGCCTGCTTTTTTAAAAATGTTAAAGAACCAGTTCCCAGTGTTCCCAGTGTGTTAAACCAGCAGTCATTTAAAAGTCTCTGTGAAGCTCATATGAATTAGTCACATCAAGTTTTTAGCATCAAATTCCCTCTTTGTGTTTCCCTGTTGAGCTGCAGGTGGAAGTATAGTAACAAAAAGAGGAACTTTGGCACTAAAAAGACTGTAATGTTGAAAGATATCTACTTGATTTGAAGCTTCATATTAGCTTCAGATAAACTTCATTAAGGTCATTATGAAGGGATCTTCTAAAGGTCAGTATGAACAGGAGGAATGATTACAGCAAGAAAAACAGCTTTAATGTTCATTTCAGCTCCCGACTGTTGGTTTAAGACAGAATTGAAAAATTGTGACCCGTCCTTTTAAACGATTTATGTCCACACTGCTCCTCCTTCCAGTCGGCGAACAGCGAAGCTGCATCACAGCCAACATCTGGAGGACAGACAGCCGGCTGACAAATCTTACTATCTTACGGCCCATCAGCCAGTCGGGGAGTTCGCAAACAGTCACAAACACAAATATGTTGAGTTTACTATCACAGAAAACTGGAAAACGAGCAAATATTCACACGTGAGACGCTGCTGCCAGAGAAGATTTGGTGTTTTTGCTTAAAAAATGACTTAAAATGATGAATCAGGTATCAAAATTGTAGCCAATTAATTTTCTTTGCTGTACTAATATATATAGTGCGGAATGACACAGTGGCTTAATTACAGACCATAAACTCTACTTGTTAATCAGCTCACTCTCAAACTGCTGATAACATCTTTATTTTATCACGGTGACGTTAACGAGGTCAATGACAGCAGCTCCGTGTGTGTTCCACTATATCAACATTTCAAATGAGTGATCGCAGATAAGACCGGAGGCGACAGAAAGTCCTGCTCATGACATCATTTGCAAAAAGCTCCGTTTTCCCCCCTTCAAACACACTGGAACACAGAGCCCCGGTGTGTTTTATGATTTACACACTGTGGACGATGAAACTGAGATACAGATTTATGTGGTGAAGACGAACTCTAAAACTCAGAGTTGGCTGTGACGGTTTCAGTCTGCAGCGCCAAACCACCTGCTGCCTGGACATCGCAGAGAAAAGCACATTTACGAGTTTACGTGTGAAATATTTCATCCACATGTTATATTTATGAGATGTTATAATTAATATCTTACTGTGAAATGTGAGGTGTTAAAAAAAAACATCGTGTGAACTCACTTTTTCACACGATAAATGTGACGAGGAGGGGAGACCGGGGACGGTTGTTACACTTTTCCCAATAAATCAAAAACCATTTACACTGGAATAGTTATAAACTTAATGTGTCAACTAGGGGTACAATGTATTTAAGTGGTTTTATGAAATATGTAAAGGTTGCAAAATTGATTTAAGTACAGTCCCAGTGTACTGGGACGGTTGTAACACATGCCACTGGTGATACTGGGACAGTTGTAACATACAAAATATACATAATTAATCAATCAAATACTCATGAAAAAGATTATTTGTCGTTCATATTATTGTGACTATTCTTTGTTTTAAAATAATGAATACCTTTTTTCACACTACATGACAAAGAGAGTGGAAACCATCAAATTATAATGCAAGAAAATGATTTAATGGGTGGAAGACACGTCCTCAAAAAGGTTTAAACATGAAATCAAAATGGATTAGTTTGAGGACAACAGTCAGTACAGGATCACACGGCAGCAAATGCTGTATGATTTGATTACTGTCCTGATTTATCCTGTTTTATTTCATCTGAAGCCTCTCAGCAAAGGAAGTGTCTTCTTCTTCTTTCTGATATTTAGCTGCTGTTAGCAAACATGTTTCCGCTGACTATTAGCAACTAGTCATTATTACCTTAGCATGTAATTTTATGACATTTTACATTTAATTTGCCATCCATCCAGTTTACGTAGGCCTTATTCACTAACTTAGACCATATAGTTTAAATAGTTTATTTGATCAGCAAGATGATTCGGGAAGGAATAAGATGAGGGGCGATGGATGTTAGGGTCGAGGGGAGGCGACGGACGCCGTCATGAAGGAGTCGGATTGGATGGATAGTGACCGGCTGGAGTTGAGTTGAGGCTGGAGGAACCCGGGACGGAGACTCAGGGTGGGGGCACGTCTCGATGAGCAATTTTTGCTTCATCGTCCCCCAGTGGTTCCTATGATGAAAGAGGAGAATTACTGGGATGGAAGAATAGGCCCTGGCGTGCATGTCTTTATGGTGGGAGGAAACTGGAGCGCCTGGTGGAAACCCACGTGAACACGCAGAGAACATGCAGACTCACCACAGAAAGGCCCCGGGACGGCGGTGGGAGGGGTTCGAGACCAACAGGAGAGGTGGAGGCGAGGCGTGCTTATGTATGCGTGCAGGTATGTGGGCGGGAGGCACGGGTGATTTGGGTTAACGAGGTGCAGGCGTGACGGGTGATTTGGGTTAACGAGGTGCAGGCGTGACGGGTGATTTGGGTTAACGAGGTGCAGGCGTGGTGTATTGGTGAGAGGGAACGGGGCGTGGTCTTGTTCCTGAACTTAGTTATTATAATAACTATAATAACTTGGTTCGGTTGTAACAAGACGTTACAACCGTCCCAGTATCACCAGTTATGCTTTCACCTCATGTGAACTAGCTTAACTGCTAGTTTGACACATGTTAGTCATTTCTATTTGTACCTTAGAAAACAGTGATTCTAATAATACTTGTCTGGATTCCTAAACATTTGATCTCAGGACAGTTTCCAAAAAATACATCTAATAAAAAAAAAGTTAAATTTTTACCTCAAAAAAACACTTTTGCTGGTAACTTTCTCTGGAAGTTTCAAACGTGGCTCCTTCTTTGTACGCAAGAAGACTAACTGAGCATGTGCAAAGGGAGTTTAATCACTGTAGCTTGTTTCTGATTGGAGGAATTCAAGGTGTTACAACCGTCCCTGGTCTCCCCTACATGTATGTAAATGACATGATCACATTACAGATTTCCTCATCTGGCAGCTTTAGTTCCTGTCACATGATAAATTGTGATAAAGTCACATGTTTTTTTTTTAAGGAGAAGAAAAGAATCGATTTATAAAACGATCAGCAGCAATTAAAGTAAAAATGATTTGAATACAAAAGGTTTTACAAGCTTTAATCACTGAACACTGATGCAGTTGAGAAACATGATTCATTCATCTGCAGACGTTTAGATTAAACAACATTTTAGTTTCAGCTTCGCAGCAGAATCAGGACCCGCAGCATCACTGCTGCTGGTGATTGTCTTGTCTTCGTCACCATGGTAACGTCAGCCTGACTGATGCAATGCTAATGTTAAGAAAAGTGATAAAATATGAGTGAAATCAGCTGCTCATGTCAGAGATGAAAACCTGCTGTTTGTGACCTGCAGGGGGCGACGTTTGTTCATCCTGCAGCTGCACAGATGTTCATGTTTCAACATTTCTGCATCAAAAACATAAAAATATCATTTTGTTTTCTGACAGATTTTTCTGTTGATTCATTCAGTTTTTGTTTGGATTTTGAAAGTCAGCTTTTATTTCTCATCACCTCTTTATTTGTGGAAGCTTCACATTATATTGAAGCAATAATTTCCTCTCAGAAGTCAAAACAAGATGAAGAGAATTATATTTATTTTATATCCTGTGTTGAGTTTTTAAGACTGAGTATATGAAGGTAAAAGTGTCTTTGTGTATATATCAAATCTTTAAATCTTTTATAAAACTTTTATTTTTTATGTGCAAACAAATAGTAAACAAGAATAAATAAATGACCCTGAATAAATCTCTTGTTTTGATGGTGAGAACAACTTCAGAGGGACTAAAGATGAAGCTTATTACCTCCATGAATCTTTATTCATATGAAAGCTTCATTAAAGCCAAAAACAAGTTCGATGACGACGTTGATCTGAAGTTAATTTTAACTTCAGCCGTCAGAGTTAATCGATGGCTGATCTGAGGCGGAGGGATACGTTCTTGTAGCCACTAAGTTTGTTTTTAAACACAAATGTTTTGAGTTGTTTTGTCGACGCCTCGGAGTCGACCTCCAGCTGTTCTCGTCGTCCTCCAGACCTCCTCGACTCGCTCCTGTCTCTGTATCTAATAAGATAGGAATAGTTCAGTCTGAGTTTATCTGCTTCGCCCTGAAAGAAACAAGCGACAAACACAAATGTGTTCCAGAGATTTCCCTCTGAGAGATCCTGAGAGGAGCGAGTTGTGGCTAACAGCTGTTAATATGGAGATAAATACAACGTCTGCAGCTCAGTGGAAGAGAAGCTTCAAGAAAAGAGTCTGAAGAAACACGAGGAGGTCAATAAATGATTAACGTGAGGAACGTATCCCTCCGCCTCAGCTCAGAGAGGAACTACATTCTGCAGGAACAAAGAGAGTGAAGTTGGTTCTAAACAGGCTGCAACTTTAGAAGATATCGACTAGATTTATGACTGTGGATTCTGTCCGTCATCTTTTACAGCGTTCAGGCTCAGCGAGGAGAGAAGAACAGCTGCAGCAACTAGAGCTGAAACTGACTGTTATTACCAGTATTGATTAAGCGTTGATTATTTTCTTGCTTAGAAAATGTTGAAAAATGTGGATCAGCGTTTCGAGATATTCAGTTTACTGTCACAGAAACTAAAGAAACCAGAAAATATTCACGTTTAAGAAGCTGAATCAGAGAATTTTCTTTTCTTTTCTTAAAAAAAAAACGACTCAAAATGATGAATCAATTATAAAAATAGTTGCCAATTAATTGAATAGTTGGCAACTAATCAACTAATCAACTAGTCGTTGCAGCTCTGGCAGCGACCGAGATCCATTTCCACATAAATAAACCCTTAAAAAAACATCTGTCTGAACCTTCACACAGAGATACTGAAGAAACAAACCAAATAACAACTTCCCCTTATACATTCATTAACTGCTTCTCCTCATATGAACATGATCTCTGGTAGACGGGACGGCGCTCTGCTGAGTGGAGATAAATGATGATGATGATGATGATGATGACGATGACACTTTGTAGAGACATCTGATGTCTGTTTTAGTGAAGGATCAGTTTATAAAGAGCTTTTATGTGTTTTGTGATGTTTTCGTGTTGTAATGTGTGTTTTTACTGCTGAGTTTTTATGTATTTTTAAAAGCCCGTCTAGGGGGATGCGCACCGCAACTACCTCAGGCTGTAGCTGCTGCGGTGTGTTGCATAAGTTGATGCTATATTCTCGTCCCTGTACAAATAAAGATGAAATAAATAAAGGATCAGAGGTCACAGCAGCAGGACGAGAGGAAGCAGAGTGATGGATGACAGAAGTGAGCAAGGACACGCTGACTCTCCTGCAGAGATGAAGAGCGTTCTCTCATCACCATCTCTGTGCTTCTTCCTCTTGTTTCCAACCCGGCTTCATTAACCTCCAGCATCCATCGTGCTGAGCCAGCACTTTCAGCATGACACATCAACTCGCCAGCCGTTTCACAACCGCTGTATCGCTCCGGTTTCTAGAGAGAAGATAAAAATATACACAGAGCGATCAGATAAAGCGAGAGCAGTGAGCCCAGCGTCCTCTCAGGCTGGGGGCGGGGGGGGGGGGGGGGGGGGGGGGGGGGGGAGCGTTATGCAAGCTCTGCGGGGCTGCGTGGGGAGGACAGGACGGGTGATGGACGGCCTGCAAACTCTGGACAAACCCCCCCATCACCACCTCCACCACCTCCCCCCTCCTTCACCCACAGAGGCCCTGAGTGCTGAGGGGGGACAGTACGGTCCGGAAGTAAACATCTGTCTTCCAGAGGTGGAGAGTAACTACGTACATTTACTCAAGTACTGCACTCAAGTACAGTTTTGACGTACTTGTACTTTGAGTATTTCCATGTGATGCTACTTTATTCTTCCACTCCACCACATGTCAGAGGGAAATATTGAACTTCTTACTCTGCTACATGTATCTGACAGTTTCAGGGCTTGTGTCCATACAACGTTTTCTCTGGCAGAAAAGTGCCGGCAGGGTGCTGGGAGCCTTCATCCCAGCGCTCCCAGTGCTTTCTTGATGAAGCGCTGCACATGGGTTTTGTTTCTATGACAACAATATCTTGACAACATATAACCACTGGTGTATGACAGACTAGCATCACCCCTTTGCTTTTTATCATCTATTTGTTCTTTTCAGATGAAGATTTGACACAATGGATAATATAACAAGCTTTTAAAATACAACACATTGTTAAAGATGAAACCAGTGGTTTCCAACCTTTTTGTCTTTTGACGTCTTACAAAAAGCAGTGTGTAGTCGGAGTCACATTTCACATGTCTATGAGTTGTTAACAGCTCCACCAAATAGTGATTTTTCCCTCTAAACGTCTCGTTTCAGGCTCAGCGACTGTCGTTGTCCACATTTCTAACCGTCTTTTATTTCCATCTGATGGTGACTCAGCTGAAGTCAAACAGGTTTCAATGAAAAAACGCCCCATGTCGGTAACTGGTAGTTCCTGTCGCTGCCTCACATCTGGCCCGAAACATGTTTTGAGTCTTTGTCTAACTGTTTATTTTATATCATCCCAACTCCGAGGGCAATTTTATATTTTTTATGGGCATTTTGCCTCGAGCCACACAATAATAATTAACGTGTCTTCATATGTTTTATGTTTTTTATCTGTTTATCTCCTGTTTATATCAGGTTTTACTCATGTTGTGAGGACCTATAATGCTTTTCCTGATGGGGGTGTGCTGGTCATCTGCAGCTCTTCATCAAACATCATCACTATGACTGTTTCTGCTCGTACTCTTCTTCTTACTGATCCACTCAACAAACAGCTCAGAATGTCCACATGTTGTTGTGTCGACCGGTTTTTAGTGCCGCTAATGAAGCCCCACTAATTCAGTGATGAACATGTTTCATTCAATTCAATTATGAATTTAACACGACTCTGATAGGCTGCCCGTCTGCAGGCTTCCTGAAGCTGGCCAATCAGAACAGAGTGGACTCATCAGGAGGCGGGCCTTAAAGAGACAGGAGTGAAAACGGCCTGTTAGAGACAGAGGCTGAACTGAGGGGCTGCATAAAGGACCAGTAGAAGATCAATAAGCTGTGAATCAGTGGAGTCACAGAGCTGGAAATGAGCAGAACAGCTCCCATTAACTTTAGAGTGAAGACTTGGTTAAAGGTCAGTCTCCAGGAAATGAACGTGGTGCTTTCTGAAGTGATGGAAACACGACTGTGTGTGTGTGTGTGTATTGGTGTGTGTGTGTGTGTGTGTATTGGTGTGTGTGTGTGTGTGTGTTTGTGTGTGTGTGTGTGTGTGTAATTGTAGGAATTTCCAGTCTCTATTTGATTGACAGCTGCTTTTGAATGGTGGCGTACATGCTGCTGTTGAACCGTAGAGAGGCTTGTTTCCACGGTGACGTTGTGGAGCATTCACACCTCCGTACCTGTAATCAGATCTGGTCCGACCTGAGCGCAGATACACAGAGATAAATGTGTTCATGCTCAGTCATGATGAGTGTGAACCTGCAGCTGGTCGGAGGCCAGGAATGCTCTGGCTGCAGGATTAAAACAACAGTGAGTGACAGACGGCTTTTATGGCTCTGTGCTGGCTGTAAATTGCTCCGTCAACAGGACCATTATTGATAAAGCACAAACCAGTACAGACTAGAAAAGTCTCACACAGGTGAGTCTGCGTCATCCTGCAGGTGCGCTGGGTTGTTTTGAAAGGTGTGATGATAGATATTTTAACTCTAATAACTCATTAGCAAATTCATTTTAGAAAATTAGTGTAATTATAGTAAACAGACTGGAGGTTAGTGAAACGTCTGCTGGATGAACAGCTGATTGTTGCTCAGTAGGTCACAATGTACCCGTCATATTAGAATAGATTACTGTTCAAAAGTTTGCAGATTATCACCATGTTCATAAACTTCACATCTTGCTCCCTGCAGGACGTCTGTCTGGGTTTATAAGCTGAAGTCTAAAACCACATGAACGATGTCTGTTCAAGAGTCGCTGTAAACCAAAGCTGTCTGACACCAGCTGTGTTTCTATCCACCATCTTTAAGGCGCTTTTTCAATTTGCGTCTAGTGAACATGAGTGGAAATGTGGAAAAAAGCTGAAATATCACAAAAAAAAGGGTTTTTCTGCTTGGATGAGGTGTAAAAGTTGATGTTTGGAGCAAAATGAGACAGATTTAATGAATAAATGATGTCATACAGGAAACATGTGACTTAATGTCCCTGAAGCCGGGGAGAGCAAACATGGCGGCAGACGTTCACTACGTGTCTGTAATACTGACAGGAAGCTGTGATGTCAGCTGTTTGTCCATCAGCAGGATGTGATGTCACGTTTCCATGGCTTCACCTCTGACTGTCGCTCTGTTCATCACGTCTTCTTCTGTTTCTGCTTTACTGCAGTCGACAGCAGAATCAGCACCAACTGTTAATATTCATTAAAACAGACATTAATTCACATTTTCTTTTATCAACTTTCTGAAATTTCAGTCAAAATTTGCATTTACTTGACAATATTTGAATGGAAACTGGACTAGTGAGTCAATATGTGCTTCACCAGAACCCTGAAACTGAAGCAGTGAATAATAATTTTATTATTTAAAGTTACAACAAGGAAACTTGTAACTGGTTATGATGCCTCTGGATGACCTACATGGCAAACGAGACCATCAGAGAGAAGATTGGCTGTTTCTAGATAGTTATTCTAAATGGCTGCTGCCGGGTCGGATTCCCGCCAAATCACACGAAATGATAAACGACACACAGAGCCTGTGTTTACATTACATGTAGCACTGTAGCATGAGGGAGGATACAGATGTTACCGGGACGAGGGGAGGACATTTCTCTTTATTTGTTAATGTTAAAAGTAAAGTTAGACTTGTCTGCGGCTTCCTGACTCGTTTTAAAAAAGACCAGAGAGAAAAAGAGAGAGAGCAGCAGTGGTCGAGCAAGCTACAGAGTGAATGAAGAGAGGGAGCGGCGGTGCAGCGAGAACGGACGAGTGAATCAGAGAAACAAAACGATGTTTTCTGATTGTTTCACAGTGTCTTCACCATAATCATGTTACAGTCGTTAATCAAAATGTTACAGTCGTTAATCGTCATGTTACAGTCGTTAATCGTCATGTTACAGTCGTTAATCACCATGTTACAGTCGTTAATCACCATGTTACAGTCGTTAATCACCATGTTACAGTCGTTAATCATCATGTTACAGTCGTTAATCACCAGGTTACAGTCGTTAATCACCATGTTACAGTCGTTACCATGTTACAGTCGTTAATCACCAGGTTACAGTCGTTAATCACCATGTTACAGTCGTTAATCACCAGGTTACAGTCGTTAATCATCATGTTACAGTCGTTAATCACCAGGTTACAGTCGTTAATCACCATGTTACAGTCGTTACCATGTTACAGTCGTTAATCACCAGGTTACAGTCGTTAATCATCATGTTACAGTCGTTAATCACCATGTTACAGTCGTTAATCACCATGTTACAGTCGTTACCATGTTACAGTCGTTAATCACCAGGTTACAGTCGTTAATCACCATGTTACAGTCGTTAATCACCAGGTTACAGTCGTTAATCATCATGTTACAGTCGTTAATCACCAGGTTACAGTCGTTAATCACCATGTTACAGTCGTTACCATGTTACAGTCGTTAATCATCATGTTACAGTCGTTAATCATCATGTTACAGTCGTTAATCGTCATGTTACAGTCGTTAATCATCATGTTACAGTCGTTAATCATCATGTTACAGTCGTTAATCATCATGTTACAGATTCATGACCTCATCATTATGCATCCTGCAAACACCTGTGTTTAAAAAAGAAGAAGCGTCTTTCTTTCACTCACTTCCAAAACAAACGCACATGCTAGCCAAGATCTTTATGATAGGAGGCGCTGGTGCTCATGGGAAATGCAGTCTTCACTCCAGGGAGACACTTTGGCTTTTGGCGCTAAAATCAACACAAAATGAAAGGTCCTTGTAGTAACTTTGAGGCGTTTAGACAGCGAGCGGCTGCAGCACAGATGGAGGGCGGCTGCTCTCGTGAACGTGCGCAGCTCTTTGCCACTGATGTGATGGTTTTTCAGTTTTTCAGGTTTTTCAACTTGCTGCAGTGACTCGCCGTGTTACCATGGCAACCACAGAAACTACTGCAGGGGAAATGCATTTTGGAACAGACAGATCAGCTTCACAGTCTGATGATCTGAGACAATAAACAACGTTTATGATAACGCTTCCTCTGTTTTACAGCGTGATGAGACGCTTCACGGCAGCAGCAGTCATCATGGCTGTTACAGGTGAGCTTAACCAGGTGTGGACACTCGGCAGGTAGTTACAGGCTGTTAAAACAGAACAGAAGCAGGTGGCTGATAGATGAACACAAGTAATCAATCAAGGAATCGGTTAGTACAGATAAGATATACTGACCGACCATTTCATCCACTGGTTTGATTTATTTTGTTACAATTTCTTCAAAATAAATATAATTGATAGATTCTTCAGTACGACTGTGAGTTTTTCCTCCTTCTGTCGAGTCCTGAGAGCCGAGTCGTCATGTGTCAGATGTGGAACAGGTGAAGCCGGCAGGTGACTGATCAGCTGATCTCCAGAGTGTGTGCTTTGGAGTTTTGTTGTAAATAGATGAGTTTGCGTCAGCAGGTCAACCAGGAAGTATAAAGTCTGTCAGATGTCCAATAAAAGCATGAAAACGTTTGAATGTGTTGATGTTGGCGCCTGACTCTGATTTGGTTTCAGTCTTTTGATGAAAATATATTTTACTTTTAGACACATTTCTGTCATTTTAATGTTTGTTATTTTTAGTCAGGAAAACTTGGCTTGAAACCAAGTTTCATGTTCTTGACGACCGCCGACCGTTCGCCTCTGAGGTGGATTTGATTGGCTGGTAGTTTCATAGTGCAGCGAGCTCTGAGTCGGTGTGGATGGTGACATTTATTTTTGGTTTAAGTTATAGTAAATGATGTTGCGTTGTTGTGTCCACTGACCAGAGGAACAAACGGGCTGAACTGGTTCCTGCTTTAGAACCACTAAAAACACTGGAACAGCTTCTTCAGCTGAACTTGTCATGTTCAGTTCTGATCTTTATTTCACTAGAGGACATTATTGTTGCAGCAAGGCAGCATAAAAACATAATAAAAACACAATAAGACAACTGAAGACATTAAAATGTTGACTATTTATTCATTCAGAATCAAATAAAAGCATCATGATACATCAGCTGTCAACAACACTATCTGCTCTCTAGTTCAATCTACAAAACATTAAGATATTTTAAAGTATAAAACATTTATAATTGTTTGTCATTAAACCGTGTAAATCATCCTAATAAACATGAAGTTATATGATGTCATGTGACATTGCGGTTTCCTGAAGCGGAGACACTTGACGCTCAGATCCAGAACGAAGGTGAAACTGTTGACCTGAGCGTTGAGTCATACACATCAGAATATTGATGATTTTACATGCGTCTGGATGTTTTTGGTTCTTGGAAGCTGTCTTAATATTGATCTGGAGCTGTTGTCATAGCAACAAGTCCTGAAGTCCAAACCTGCTGTAGTGCAGCTTATTGACAGTCAGCTGATCAGGACGGAGACGTTTCAGTCTGAAGCACAAACATGAACTCATGTTCAGATACAAACGTCTCACTTTGTTTATATAATTATGATTTTAGATGCAAGTCAATGATAAATTATCACAATTTAATTTTTATAAGGAAGAGTTACCTTTAATCTTACATGATAAAATATACAAATAAATAAAAGTTTGTGCAGTAAATTTAAATGTAGTTTAAAATCACCTAACAGACTCAGACTGTTAAAGGACAGTTGGAGCCTTTAATCTGATGTCTGAACACTAAAACTTAAACGATTAACCACAGAACTCACTTTGCTGAATGTTGTTTATGCGAGTTAACATTTTTGAAAAGGTCTCATTGTGTGTGATGAAAGTGTAGAAACAGTAGAAACACTGTGGAGCAAAATGTAGAAGAAAATATCAGCAGGAAGACGAGACCAGACGGTCCAGCTGCTGGACCTGCAGACTGAGCTGCTCGCAGACTTCAGTCGTTCGTATCACGACGTGTTCATCAAGTCAAGTCTGAGACGGGACTGAAGACCACAGACATAAAGTGAAACTCGGGACCCTGTGCAGCTCTGCAGCTCTGCTGCACATGTGATTCTAACAGACACCTGACAGTATTTTCATGCTACAACAGAACGTTACATCCACATAAGTCAAATCAGGCGTGTCAGATAACCGCGTCTTGATTCATCGTGTCCTTTGGAAGAGCTGATTAAAATAACAGACCTGCGGCCTCAGCTGTTGTTTTGAAGCTCTTCATGGCCAACAGAGTCAGATCCATTCTCACCCAACTGAAGCGTGGCACGAAGCCTCACAGAGGTGTTGATGTGGAGGCTGGACCACGTCTGGAAAACCCAAGCTCCGTTTGCTCCTCGGCGTGCTGCCAGTTAACCTGCGGAGGAGGACGTTCAGCCCTGCTTTTAACAAGAACAAGTGTCAGAGATCAGCGAGGGGGGTGCGGGGGGGGGGGGGGGGGGGGGGGGGGCGATATGTCAGCGAGGCATCCAGTTGATTTATTTGTGTTATTCAGTTACATCATGAGAAAATGCCACAGGCCGGCGCAGAGCTGATGACGAGCAGCAGCATGCCTCCTGCCGCCATGTGATGTTCTTCTTTTGTTTTTATTTTTTCGCACCTCTGTCCTGACTTCACCCCCCCCCCCCCCCCCCCCCATCTCCCCCACCCCGGCAGCTCTGTGAGCTCTTGGCAGGGTCGGGTGTGTTTGTTTTAACCTGTTCGGAGCAGAGGAGGGGTGGGGCTTGGATCAGGAGAGTGCAGTAAGATCTCGAAGGTTTGAACGTTTTACCTCTAACGTTCCTCCCGTCATGTCGGGTTTCAGGTTCCCGTTGATAAACTGGACAAATCTGCTGAGTGAAACCTGGAGCTCAAATCTGGAAACATGTCCTGATGGAAAAAGCGCTACTGCAGTTTATTACTCCAGAAACCTGAGTAGAGCTGCTCATTGGTTCGAGCTCCTGCTCTGGTTTCCACCTGTTGTGGCTCCAGCTGTTCATGAATTACAGCTGCGAGAGTTGAAGTACATGAAAATAAACCAGGAAACAGAGTTAGATTGATGTATGTTCACATGATGACCTTATTTACTCATTAACAGTAATAATGTTGTGTAACTGTACTGACAAACTGACACAACAAGTCTCCTCCAGATCTGCGGTTTGATCATGTGACTCCAGAGCAACAGGAGCATTTTCTAATCTAGACTGTAAATCATGGACGTATAAAGACAACTGGATACAGCGTTGGAGGCGGGGCCCCCGTTCAAGTTGTTCAGTGGCGCACGAAGCCAAAAACGCCACTTCCTACTGTAAAAAATGACCTGGATAAATACATACTGCACATGCTTTATGGGCCAAAGTGCCCATCATGGAGCATGCTCACTAGAGACTTCCACCGGCAGAGACGGCTAACTTCTTGTTTAGCCCTCCAGCTAACTTGAATGGGGATAAAATAAGTCAACTGTGTGGCTCTTCTAGACTTTCAAAATGTGATCAAACCGAATGGATCAAATTCTGATGGTGAAACTTGTGTGTGACACTGCTGATTTACAGACGTCTCACAATGTAAATCTATGGGACAAATAGCATTAATATATAGCATCATGTGACGTTGTAATGACACAGTTTGGCCACTAAGTCAAACTGTTCCTGGAGGCTTGCTGTAAATGCACCGTGCTAACCAAGCTAGCAGCTAGCGCTAGGGTCAGCTCCACGCTCTGATCCACATGTGGTCACTTCTCATCACTTCTGGCTCCAAAAATCCAAGATGGCGACGGTCAAAACGCCACACGCGAGTCCACAAATCAATGGGTGATGTTACCGTGGTTACGTCCATTATTTTATACAGTCTGTGGCTGCATCTGTAACTTAGAATGACTACAGGTTGTTTTATAAGAGGACAGACTCTGATACAGACTAGATACTGTTATACTGCAGTTTATTCAGTACTGTTACTCTGCAGCGTGCAGTACTGTTGGTACTGTTGTACTGCAGTGTGCAGTACTGTTAATACAGTTGTACTGCAGCTTGCCGTACTGCAGTACTGTTAGTACAGTTGTGTTGCAGTATGCAGTACTATGAGTACAGCTGTACCGCAGTATGCAGGACTATGAGTACAGTTGTACTACAGTATGCAGGACTATGAGTACAGCTGTAATGCAGTATGCAGGACTATGAGTACAGCTGTAATGCAGTATGCAATACTATTAGTAAAGTTATACTGCAGTGTACACTAATATGAGAACAGTTGTACTGCAGTGTGCAGTAATATGAGTACAGTTATACTACAGTGTGCAGTACTGTTGGTACAGTTATACTGCAGAATGCAGTACTGTTAGTACAGTTGTATTGCAGTATGCAGTACTATGAGTACAGCTGTAATGCAGTATGCAGTACTATTAGTAAAGTTATACTACAGTGTGTAGTACTGTTAGTACAGTTATACTACAGTTTGCAGTACTGTTGGTACAGTTATACTGCAGTATGCAGTACTATGAGTACAGCTCTACTGCAGTGTGCAGTACTATGAGTACAGCTCATAGTACTGCACACTGCAGTACAGCTGTACTCATAGTACTGCAGTACAGCAGTACAGCTGTACCGGTGGTCTCTGCAGCAGCAGCCGTGCTGTTGCTGCGTTGCTGCACGTACTGAACAACACAGCAGGGAGTTGAACCCTCGACCCTGGCAGCGCGTGTTAATCTGAGTGTTCGTGGGTCATCACTCAGAGGGGGTCGCTCGCTGCTCGGCCACCTTCCCCCCAGATCCTCAGCCAATCAGAGAGCGGCCCAACTGGGTGAAGGGTGGCGGTTGGCCCGGGCCGCTCGCTGCTGTTGCTCAACCTGCCTGCTGGGCCAGGCTTCCTTCCTCCGCAGCGACCCGAGCATCCAGAGCCAGCCCGCTGCAGCACACGGCCGTGTTTCCCCTGTTGAGCCTGACACGCCAAACAGCCTGATGTGTGTGTTTCTGGCGCTGCTCGGCCCGCTCGCCGCCTCCACGCTCCCTGGAGGAGCACTTTCAAAACCTGCTGATGCAAGGACCAGCGGAGCTGATGGAGATACAGTGATTAATGAAGTGCCACTGACTGAGTGTGTGTGTGTGTTATTTATTCATCATCATGTGGGGACATAAATCTGTTCATAGCATTACATGTGAGGACTTCGCTCCCACCTGGGGACAAACATTTAGCCCCTGCAAGGTTAACTGTCTTTAGGTGTCAGCCAAAAAAGTTTTCTCGCTTCTTGGTTTGCTTCTGTGTTGTGTCTCATTGCACATGTGCATTAACGTCTCTGTCTCTGCTCCGAACACTTTACATCAAGGTGACGTTAAACTCAACATTAAAATCACTTTTCTGGGCTTTAGGAGAGATTTTCCAACCTGGTCTCTTCAACCTGCGTACAAATAACAGCGTGCAGTCATACGCCAAAGTCTGATTTTGCATGGATGTCTACGCGTTTTAAGCTTTTCGTGTGTCATTTAACACCGTCGGTTAGATTTAGGCACAAAACCAACTTGTTTAGGGAAAGATCATGGTTTGGGTTAACAGTAAAATTCCTCCCAATGAGCCAGAATCACCTTATAAATTAAAACTAAGTCACATTATATTGACTTCCTCTGTCACTCAAACATAACGGCGTTAAAACACAGCTTAAAACGTGTAGTGATAATAACACACCAAATGACGAAAAGAAGTTGTCGTGTTATTCGTTTGCCGTCGGTGAGACCAGGCTGGATTACTGAGCGTGCTGGAAGGAGGACGACCTGCTCACAGTCCTGCTGAATCAAAGCAGAGAGCTGCTTCCTGTGGAAAATCTGAAGCAACCAATCAGAGAGCAGCCTCAGGTCACCTGCTTGCGGAAGGAAGACTGGTAACTGACGGATTCACATCAAATGAACCAAATACAGTTTGAAGACACTGTTAATGAATGTTGGCATGACTACCAGACACAGAGTGAGAATAAATATTTCTATTTCATATGTTTAACGGCTTTTAACCGCCTTTCTTCTCCATATAATTGGAACGGGGGCGGGGGTGGGGGTGGGGGCGGGGGCGGCGTTGACCAGCTGACGCTGCTTCAGTGGCCTCCCCAGTCTGATCTGAATCTAGCAGAACACCTCGGGGATGTGGTCGAACCGGAGACTTGCAGCATGAATGTGCAGCTGACAAATCTGCAGAAACGATGTGATGCAATCGTGTCGACACGGAGCAGAATCTCAGAGGAATGTTTCCAACATCTTGTGGAATCTGCGACACCAGTAACTGAGGCTAAAGTGTCCAGTCAGTGTTCATCTCATGTGAAGGACGACAAACAGTCGTGTTAAATGTGCAGAAATGTAACTTTAAACCCTGTGAAGGTTTCTTAAAGAGACGCATCGTTCCCACATTTCTGTATGTTTGTTCCCTTGTTGTGATGACTAATGGGAGCCATCCAGACTCCACGTGCCTGGAAGAGAATAAAGCCTTCACACTGTTTTAATTTACTGTCTTTCCATAATGAGTTTAATTCACTTGCATGTAATAATTCATAATTATTCATTTGTATCTAATCCAGCAGAATAAATCAGACTTTATCCAATCAGCTCGACAGTCTGACGTGATGTTTTCTTCTCTGGTTGCCTGGAAACTGATCACTGTTGTGGTATGTGACATTACTGAAAGGTCTGTATTCTGCCCTTTTAGACTCATTTTTATATTTTAAACATATCTGTGACATTTTATTCACCAAAAGTTGTTTATATTTCTCTAAATCCATCTTTCCTTACAGCCAGATTCCTCTCTGTCCTCCAGCAGACTGTTTCTGATGATATTTACATCAAATCTGCATTATTAATGAGCTCCTGCTCTGATTGGCTGGAGGTGTGGCCCCCACCTTCACCCCCAGCCAATCAGAACAGGCCCTAATGAAAGCAGCAGCATGTTTACCTGCAGTAATGTCTGCAGACAGTATATAGCGTCTATGAAGCTGCTGCTGCTCAGCTGAGACTCAACAGGAAGTTTCAGGTTTCAAATTATTTAACCATCAATGTGTGAAAAGGCTGAATCTCCATTTAAAGACGTGTAACCAGTAAACCAGTAAACCAGTAAAGTGATGTGTTGGATGATCAGGGTGATGTCGGAGCCTCCTGCGCTGTAAATTACTACCTTCTATCTTGAAACTGGCGGCTGCAGAGCGAGCGGCGTTGAGGCGGTTACTACTCGTTACTACGTCACACCAGAAAGTCCAATCAGATCAGCAGGAAGCTTCATCATGAGCCCGCCGCCGCCGCCGCCGCCCAGCGCTACGCCGAGTGTTTATGTAACGTCGCAGTAGTCGCAGTTTGCATCACAGCCGGATGACGAGCGAAGCAGCACACTGGAAGTGTTGCTGGTTTCTCAGCAGATAAAAAGTCTTTCCAGCCTTCCAGAGGACGGACGTTTACATCAGGAACGACTGAAATTCATTTCTGGAGACGATCTTCTCTCCGTTATCAGCGACCGGTTGTTTGTCTGCTGAACGACACTCAGCTGCAGGATTTTCTACTGTTTCATCTTCAGTCTGTGATGAAGTTTTAAAACATGGTTTCTTTCTGTTCCTCAGCTAAAGGAACATAATATATCTGAGCTAAAGCTAAGCTAACGTTTGAAAAACAGACTTTGACTTTGTGAGGAAACTTGGACTCGATCTCACCGTCCTGAAACTTCCTGTTGAGTCTCAGCTGAGCAGCAGCAGCTTCATAGACGCTATATACTGTCTGCAGACATTACTGCAGGTAAACATGCTGCTGCTTTCATTAGGGCCTGTTCTGATTGGCTGGGGGTGAAGGTGGGGGCCACACCTCCAGCCAATCAGAGCAGCAGCTCATTAATAATGCAGATTTGATGTAAATATCTTTCTGCTGGAGGACAGAGAGGAATCTGGCTGGAAGGAAAGAGTAATTTTACAGCACAGGAGGCCTCACCATCACCCTGATCCATCCCAGAGATCAGTTCACCAGGTGATGGCCTCTCTGAGTATCAGCTGACCAGCACTTTAATCATTTTTGTAATAATGATGTCATTAGTGCAGAGACATTTGCAGCCGATGGAGACGACGTGTGTGCAGAAAGTGGAAGTGATCGTAGAAAGCTTTGTTCTCAGGAAGGAGATACCACGATAACACGTCTGAACACCTGCAGCTGTTATCTGTCTGCGTGTGATAAGAGTCCAACTGGGAATGTGGAGAATGGAAGTCGTTTCATATCGTGTTTGGTTTGTGTAATTGGCTGAGACAGCGTGTAACGTGTGTGAAACTACAGAATGATCACTGCTGCTGTTTATTACATTTATTACCTGCTGAAGCGTCCGTGTGCTTTTATTATGAAAACAATAAAGGAGATATAAGAAATGATGACATCACATCCTCTGTGTGACCCACTTAAATGTTCTTAGTGGTTTATGTTTTGAGCAGCTGCAGCTTTATGTTTTTAGTAAACAGAAAGTAACCTGATGAAGCTGCATGTAACATAGTCTATCATTACCATTATTATTATTATTATTATTATTATTATTATTATTACGGATGAGATGGAAATGTCAGTGTGTGTAGTCGACTGTTTCTGGTCATTTAATAAGAGGTGAGATGTGTGAGATTGTTCCTGGTCAGACTGGTTTAGTTTCATTGGTTCAGTTGTTAAATCTCAGCCGTGTGTCTCTGCTGCTGCTTCACACTCGAGGAAGATGGATCTTGTTCACGTTGCGTCTCGGCCACAAGTAGAGAATAACGACACGCTAACACGACTGCTCGCCCCGAATGATTCAGCACAAAGTTTCCTAAATGAGACCAGAAGTAAACAGACTCAGCTTCATGCAGCTCTCAGGAGGTTTCTGAACAAAGTAAAGACGACTTTCTCTTTGTTGTTGTTTGAATGGAACTTTATTGGACTCGTCAACAGACAGACGTGTTGAGTCTCTCTGTCGGAAGCAGTGATACGCTGCGAGACCTCCAGTCTGCTGGAAATCCACACAGAGAAGAAGAAGAAGAAGCTGTTCTGTTCAGAGGTCGCAGGATTTACATGAAGGGTTAATTAATAAAGTCGTGCTGTCGGCTTCACACTGAACTCCTGAAACACCTGAAACACCTCAAACACCTGAAACACCTGAAACACCTCAAACACCTCAAACTCCTGAAACACCTGCTTCTGCATCATGTTGATCTTTGTTCAGCACAGTACTGGTCTGTACTGGTCTGTACTGTTCTGTAATGGTCTGTACTGTTCAGTACTGGTCTGTACTGGTCTGTACTGTTCTGTACTGGTCTGTACTGGTCTGTACTGTTCTGTACTAGTCTGCACTGTTCTGTACTGTTCAGTACTGGTCTGTACTGTTCAGTACTGGTCTGTACTGGTCTGTACTGTTCTGTACTGGTCTGTACTGGTCTGTACTGTTCTGTACTAGTCTGTACTGTTCAGTACTGGTCTGTACTGTTCAGTACTGGTCTGTACTGGTCGGTCTGTACTGGTCTGTACTGGTCTGTACTGTTCTGTACTAGTCTGTACTGTTCTGTACTGTTCAGTACTGGTCTGTACTGTTCAGTACTGGTCTGTACTGGTCTGTACTGTTCTGTACTGGTCTGTACTAGTCAGTACTGGTCTGTACTGTTCTGTACTAGTCTGTACTGGTCTGTACTGGTCTGTACTGTTCTGTACTAGTCTGTACTGGTCTGTACTGGTCTGTACTAGTCTGTACTGGCACTCTGTAGTATATTTTTATGCTTCAAGTCTATTTTCTTATTTTTTTTGAGTGTAACTATTAAGGCTCTGGGGAAACATTAAAATGTTCAGTCTGTAAACTCATCAGACTGTTTGAAGCAGTTTGCTGTGTGAACCAGCAGAGGGCGTTCTGAAAGTTCACTATCAGCTCTCTGACTTGTCAATAAACTAAGACAATAAATAAAAATGGAGGACAGCAGCGGGTGAAGCTGATTGGATAATAGCAGCTGCTTCACACTCAGGTGAGACGTCGACTCTACGAGCTGGTCTGACACACAGAGCAGCTGCACGACACCACATATGAAGAACTGAAGAGTCAGACGCTGATGACAGTAAACTGAATCTCCCACACATCACGGGATCTGGATCATGTTTGAATTAATTCAAACAAATGACTCGTGACAGCCGTCGTAACTCACCAGCAGTGGTTGTGTGAGAAGCTGCTGCTGACCTTTGACCTCCTTCTTCTTGTGTGTTGGAGTGAAATGCAAGTGACCTACACTCACTTCTGTCCCTGAACGCATCGTGAACGCCTCCATTCACTGAGCACTCGCTGCACTTTGAGCACGCCTGTTGGCCATTTTGCATTTCACCTTTAGATTATGTCACCTGAGAGCCTCCAAAATGGCGGCCGGTCACCTGAGGCGGCGCCTGTGCTCCGGTCACATCGTGATGATGGATGAAATTCCCCCCCCCAAGCAGTCGGCCAGTTGTGTGTTCCAGCAGACGGATTATAAAAGTGATGGACTCCAGTTTAATGGTGACAAAGGTCAGACAGTGTGGTATGATGACAACGTGCCGCGCCGATACGGACGCTTCCTCGTGCCAACTCTGCAGATAAGAGGAAGCAGAGTTGAAATTCTGCAGATCGGCCTGAGATTAGTCTTATCTTCCAACCATCAGCTCGTGTTTAATTTGTGAGCTGTGGTGATGAAAGGCAGGAGGGCTGATTGAGCAACGCTGCCCAGGCTTTAAAAGCACTGCCAAAACCCGGCTGCCAAAAAAACGGTTTCATAACCAAACCTGACCACAGCTGATAGCTCGCAAAGAGGGAAGCACTCCGTGACCTCAAATTAACTCATCATCTCTCCAGAGGTGATTCCTGCTCTGTCCAAACAGCCACAAATCTGATTATCTTCAGGGTTCATACGGGACACTGAGAGTTGTGCTGTTAGACGTCTGACACCTGAAACAGCAGCATTACACTGCTGTCAAACCAAAACTGAAACGAGACGAGCTAAAATATACAATTAGTTCATTTATTATCATTATTTATTAACCCTGCAGTCTCAGGAAGCCTTTCTTTATATCACCTACGTCAGGAAAGCAAAGTTCTGGCAACAAAAAGAACAAAAACAGGCTGAAAAACAGTTCGACCAATCACTGCTGTCAGACATCAGTTATACATACTGTGACATGTTCACCATCATCACGGTGAAGCTGCGAGGGGATAAAATGAGACGGGACTGTAAGTGTTTCCATGGAGATGAACTGAAACCCTGTAACTCATTTCAAAGATGTTATATGCAGTTTCTGCTGCTTTATCAGCACAACAAATCTGGTCAGAATATCTCAGTGAGATGAAACACGCTGCCAAATGCTGCTGTCATTATATTCACATTTTCACATCCAAATAATTAAATCCAGGCCTGTGAATATTCTCAAACCTTTTATATTCCTGTGGATGCTGTGGACCGACATTATGGGTAATTTTCTTCAACAAAGTCTCCTTGAAGACTTGCTAAATTGTGGATTTGGACTCGCAGACTTCCTGGGAACGTGCCTGCAAACTCATCGAGTCTGTGCTGAAGTCTGGACGTTTGGATTCAGCCCGAGAGTCTGCAGACGTGCTAGCTAGTGCTAAATGCTAACATCAGCATGCTACCATACTGCATAATGTTTAGCAGGTATAGCAGGTACAAGTGTAAGTATATACAAAAGAGTCATAAAGAAGCATCTTCAGTCTCTGACCTCAACATCATGGAGTCAGTCTGGGATGAACATGAGGACACAGAAGCAGCAGAAGAAGAAGATGCAGAATAACCGACCTGCTGAGAAGCTGAAACACTGAGAACTGCTGCTGTTTATTGATCAAGTTAACTGATCAATAACAACTATTCAAAGCATCCTCACTTCACCTTTAGTGTCTAAAACTGTTGCACAGTACTGTACATCTTTTGAATAAACTGTTAATTGCTCTGTTAGTGAACGAGCTGAGCTAACGAGCTTCACTATTTACTGGATGAAATAGTGTTTAAACCTGATAAACCTGATCAGTTTGTCTCATGTATCAATACTGAAGTTCTATATTTAAGTTGAGAGTCAGACTTTACCTGCTCTGAATCAACCTCGTCTGTCCTCTGAGTGGACGGAAACAAAGGATGACATAATAACTGTGAGCCAATCAGAGCGCATCTGTCTGTCCATCCTCAGTCTCTCCTTTAACACGTCTCTGTGCTGACTCGCCGGGGTCATCGCCATCGCAGGCAGGCGGCCAGTCTGATTGGTTCAGCCAGGGTGGACCCCCCCACATCCTCCCCCCCCCGAGAGACTGTGAGGTGACATTTAGCCTCCATTTGACTGAGCCGACATGCAGCCGGACAGACAGACGAGTGGAGAGGAGGGAGGAGGACATGTGTACTCCAGTGTTGCTCAAAGGTCCCTGGGCAGCCATTTAACCCCCCCCCCCCCGCCCACCCACCGCCCCCCCCCCCCCACAGACACGACCAGCTGCTGATCTCGGCTGTACAGAGGTGAGACAGCTGCAACACACACACGCGTCGAGATCTGGATGACTTCAGACTGGCTGTTGGGACAGACTCAATCTGTGTATCAGCTCTACAGCGTCGTCACGTTTTCCCTCTCTGGAGGACGGTGGCGGCGGCGGCGGCTGATGAGGGTTGACGTAGCTCATGTCTGGATGTCTCGTTAAACCAGCAGGAAATACTTTCAGTCATCAAACTCCTGATTTCTGTCACTGTAATCAGAATAAATGCATCAGTTCATACACATGATGCTGTAAGAGAAACGTAACGTTAGCAACAAGCTAACAGATCCGTCCTGCTGATGGCGTCAATCTTTATTTTAATCACATTTGATGACAATATTTTCACAAACAGAAATGTTATATTTCCATCATGTTTTCCATCGTTTGACCTTTGACCGTTGCTCTTTAATGATCTCGTTGTGGATGGAAACAAACATTCATGACATTTTTTTGATGATTTTCTTGGAGTTTGAGACACATTTGGATGGAAACTATGCGACGGCGCCGCCCTCGTCTCTCTCTCCTCATTTCACCTCTTTACTGTCGACTGAACAAACAAATAAAAACAACAGTTTTCTCTCAACTGAAACCACATGGATGCATGTTGTGTCCTTCACCTTTAACTTTTACTTCTGCACAGCTGACTGCGGATCCCGTCGTCTCCTTCAGTTCAGACAGAAGGCACAACAGGGTATCCCAGCATCCTTTGCAGCATCATCAGAATGAGTAAAAACCTCCCAAAACGTGTGAGTGATTCCTCCACTTCAAGAGAGCAAATTTATGAGCAAAGAAATAAACTTGCAGTGACAGTTTGAGTTCATTCTCATTCTTCAGCAGTGAATCATGTGACTTCATCATCAGCGTGTGAGACGTCTTTTACCTGCCGCTAACGTTATAGCCGCGGCGCTAACGTCCCTCCTGCCAGGCCGCAGCCGCTGAGTTATGGTTCAGTTTAATCCGACACAGCAGCAGAGACGCTCTGCAAACTGAAGCAATTACCTCCAATCTCATAATTCATGTGAGCAGCAGCAGATTCCTCCAAACGCTCAAACTTCACCCACAGTTACAGAACAGAGAAACGCACGCTTGTTTCCCAACAACCACTGGACGGATTTCAACAAAGATGAGTTTATTTACTGTAAATATTCATGTTCCACAGGGAATACATACCACGTCTGCAGAAATATAAAAAAATCAGACCAAAAATATGAAAATCTCAAAGAATGAGAAGAAGATTATAAAATGTTGCCTCATTTATCTTGAATCCCTTCAAAATAAACTGTTTTTATATCCAAAAAAAACAAAAAACACACTCAACCACAGAAGATGCATGTTTTAGGAAAGTAAATAGAAAATAATATTTGTAAATTAATAAACTTTATTTCTACAGCTGAACAAAATGCTCCATATAAGACAAAGGATCATAACATTTACAATAAAGCAAAGATGAACACAAGAAAAGAAGTTAAATCAAAAAGACGAGATGAGAAAATAAAACAATAAAACAATAAAATGTGTTGACGTGTTGACAGAATGTGTGTCAGAGGTGAACGTTTCAGTGTCTTTAACTGGTCACATGAACACTGGAGCTTCATGTCTGGACTCTGGATCCAGAGAGTCGTGTTGTGTTTATAATAGTTTCTCATGTTAGGAAGCACCAGTCCACCTACAGGTCTGTGGATTTCCTCCTGGTCCTGTCGTCCCGCCGTTCCACAGAACAACAACTAGTTTGTTTATTGTATGAAAATGGATTTGGAGAGAAAGACTGGCAGACATCATTTTAATGTAATTTACCCTCCCAGCAACAGTTTTATGTGAAATACTCCACCGTTCCAGGTCTGATTGAAGCTTTTCAATTAAAGGCGTGAAAGTGTTTTTGTTAAGATCTGATAATTGTCGACAGATCAGATCAGTTCACACCTAAACTGAATTAAACCAAACGTTCTTCTAGACGTCTTACAGATTAGATTCTTTACAGGAAACTCTTTGAAAAGTGCAATTTATAACCTGAAAAAGTTCCAAATCTGTTTAAGAGTGTGATTGTCTGGAGGACGGTAGATATCCGGTCGAGATAAACAATAACGTATCGTCGGCGTATAATGAAAGTGTGTGTTTCGAACCACATCTGAGAATTCCTGGATTCAAACCAGCAGGTTTAGGTGTGAATAGATATAAAGGTCAGATCGCCGGGGTCAAAGGGCATCCTGGCGAGATCCTCTACCAAGTGTGAAATATTGGGATCTCATCCGATCACTACTGACAGAAGCCTTAGATGAAGAATATAAAAGTGTTATCCAGGATAAATACGCCCCCCCCCCCATCGAACGCCTCCTCCGCATCCAAAGAGACAAAGAGACAAAGACCTCCGGTGTCTCAGCTGATGTTGGAGAGAGAAGAATATTAGAGAAGCAGTGTCGGTTTCTCATAAAACCAGTTTGGTCTGGTGATATAATGTTTGGCATCATTGCTTTAACCCCGGGATTCCACCGGGCGCGGTTTTGCTCCGTCCTCTGCACGGCGCCCTATTCCACCGGGAGCGTGTCAGAAGCGGAGGGTCTTCACTGCGGGGAAGCCCTCTGCCGTTTAAAGTCAGTTGCACTCCTACTACAGTAATTACAGCAGCCTAGTCAAAGCTGATAAAGTTCCTTAAGGCTACCGTAATTACTGCAGTAGCAGGGCAACTAAACTGCCCAATTTTGTCAACTTGCTCAGCATTTTCCTCGATCTTTGTGCTTCTACTATGGTTAATTAGGCTACGTAGTTAAATTGTTTCTTTATTCATCTGTTTTAATTGTGTTTATTGTTGATATACGACCAGGAGTCTGCACTGGGTGTTTTATTTTGAAAATTGACCGGATGCTCAATGCTGTTTCTGTGCCTGACTTCCTGCCCAGCTCGATCTGCTCTGCGCTGCTTGACGCGGCTTCCGTAAAATATAGACGAGGCGCCTATCTTCAGCACAGCGGAGCGGAGAGCCGCTTCTGGGACGCTTCTGAAATGCTCTGCGGCGCCCGATGTAATCGGATACATTGACCAGAGTGGCCGCGATCAGCTCCGGCGGCCGTGTCGGAGCCGGAACGCGGCGCACACGCACCCGGTGGAATTTAGGGGTTAGCTAGAATTTTATAGTCCTTATTTAAAAGAGAGATGGGCGATAAGAACTGCAGTCAGAACTTTCTCTACCTGGTTTTAATAGTAAAGTTACTGAGGCCTCAGTGAGAGTTTGAGGCGAGGCTCCGGGGGGGGGGGGGGGGGGGGGGGGGGGGGTTTACAGAACTCTATTGGATAGCCATATGGACCGGGGGCGTTGCCACTTCGCATTAATTTAATTTAATTTTGAGTCTGTTGTTTCACAAGGTTTTAGAGGTTGATCATCTCTCTGTATAAAGCAAACATGTCTGTATGTTTGTCCTTCACGTATCTGGAGAACCGTTCATCTGATCTACTTCATACCTGGCAGGTGGATCGCTGGGGAATCAAGGAGGTGCAATGTTGATGTGTGAAGTTGTTTGGATGAGCAGTTCTTGAGAAATATACAAAAATACCTCATAAATAACAATGACTTGCTTCTTCTTCTGCCGGTGGAGTCAACGAGAGGAAATACAGACGGCGCCACTGCAACACACATTGTGGTCGGATACGGTATTACATCCATAGTGATGAGAACTATAAGGAGAGAAGGAAATGAAGAAGTTTAGAGAATTAAACTCCCGTTCATCACACGTGTGGGAACTTGTATGTTCAAGGTTCTACACTTCATCTGATCAACTTCAGCTCAACTCAAAATTATAGTCTCCAGATATTCTGCGTGTGAGGCGTTTAGGAAGCATCGGTAAATTGTAGCGTCTCCAGATATTCTGCGTGTGAGGCGTTTAGGGAGCATCGGTAAATTGTAGCGTCTCCAGATATTCTGCGTGTGAGGCGTTTAGGGAGCATCGGTAAATTGTAGCGTCTCCAGATATTCTGCGTGTGAGGCGTTTAGGGAGCATCGGTAAATTGTAGCGTCTCCAGATATTCTGCGTGTGAGGCATTTAGGAAGCATCGGTAAATTGTAGCGTCTACTGATAGCCTGCATGTGAGGTGTTTAGGAAGCATCAGTAAATTGTAGCGTCTCCAGATATTCTGCGTGTGAGGCGTTTAGGAAGCATCAGTAAATTGTAGCGTCTACTGATAGCCTGCATGAGAGGCGTTCAGGGGACGGGCAGTGTTCTCTCCAGGTGTTGAGAAATCGTTCTGGTCTGAACTGCACTCGCGGATGGATTTCATGCTGTTAGGGGACTGTGAGGCCTACAGCTGAGAGCAGAATGTTTGAAAGGTTTCATTCATGACAGATGGGAGTACTGTGAGTTCACCTGCGGGGGTCCGTATGTGTTTAAATAACCGGGATGCCGATTGGCTCTTAATTTGGTGTGACAAAAGACGTCCTGCCTCCCGTGAAGATTTCGCCTCTCTTGATGTCATTCGGGGGGACGGAGACGCTGACAACCTGCCGTCCAACTCGGTTATACTTAATAAACTGTTCCTGTTTTTGTTTTTTCAGTTTGTTTTGCCTTTCTGGAGAATTAGAGATAATCTCTCCTCAGATCACCACCTTTAATGTCTCCCAGAGTAGAGATAAGGATATGAGGTCAGAGTTATTAGTTAGAAGGAAATCATCAATCACTTTGGAACTTATTTCACACACTGTCATCACTAAAAACTGTGCAAGTCAGTCTCCGGGGTTTTCCTCCTCCGCTCAGAGATGTTCTTCTTTGTTCTTATCGATTAGTCGACTGACAGGAAATTAATCTGCAGCCGTGCAGGTCGAACTCGTTGGTCCTGAAAACTTGAGCTGGAGATAAATCGGCCTCTGATGATCTTCTCTAAATGACACTAATGTCTCACCTGGATTATTCATTAGCCGAAGCCTCTCCCTGCTACGAATCCCAGAGGTCAAAGGTCAGTGAGGCGCTGCGCTGTGTGAAACGTGACCGTGACAGTTTGTGTGTGTGTGTGTGTGTGTGTGTGTGTGTGTGTGTGTGTGTGTGTGTGTGTGTGTGTGTGGTTACTCAGAGTGATCAGTGTATCAGCAGCTCTCTGATCAGGTTTAACTTCAGGTATCATGAAGCTGGCTCGCTTCTAACCCGGGTTAAATCACCATGGCAACCTGTTCTGGAGCAGGTTAACTGTTTCAAACCTGTCAATACCCCGACCACTGACCAATCAGATCACTGGAAACATCCAGTCATCATTCCTACAGGATCCTGACATGGACAAAAGTCTATAATAGATATATATAATAATTCCCTTAAATATTTTAAGCCGTAGCCTTACTTTTAATATCTGGAAATGATTCCTGGTGTTTCTTGTTGTTCTATTGTAGTTATGTGACTGTATTATTTACATTTCATGGCTGAATATCTTCTGATGACGCTGCTTTGCTTCTTTCACATGAACGCTGTTAATAACCAGATGACTGTAAACGTGCGTCTACGTGCAGCAGAGCAGTAACCACGTTTCCTCCTCGTTTTTATTGATTAGTCGACTGACAGAAAATTCATCTGCAGTTATTTTAATAACTGATTCATTGTTTCAGTCATTTTTCAAGCAAATCCTCTTCTGATGTTTTTCTTTATTTTACATCAGTGAAGTTTGTTAAGAGTCACCGTCCTCTGACACTCGATGGTCTGACTGGTTCTCTTTATAAGAAATGTCTTTAAGCATTTTTACCTTTGTTCCACAGTTTGTGGTTGGTGGGGGTTGGATGGGGGGGCGGAGGGTTGGGGGCGTGCAGTGGGGGGGCGGAGGGTTGGGGGTTGGATGGGGGGGTGGAGGGTTGGGGGCGTGCAGTGGGGGGGCGGAGGGTTGGGGGTTGGATGGGGGGGTGGAGGGTTGGGGGCGTGCGGTGGGGGGAGCGGAGGGTTGGGGGCGTGCGGTGGGGGGGCGGAGGGTTGGGGGTTGGATGGGGGGGTGGAGGGTTGGGGGCGTGCGGTGGGGGGAGCGGAGGGTTGGGGGCGTGCAGTGGGGGGGTGGAGGGTTGGGGGTTGGATGGGGGGGTGGAGGGTTGGGGGCGTGCGGTGGGGGGGCGGAGGGTTGGGGGTTGGATGGGGGGGTGGAGGGTTGGGGGCGTGCGGTGGGGGGAGCGGAGGGTTGGGGGCGTGCAGTGGGGGGGTGGAGGGTTGGGGGCGTGCAGTGGGGGGGTGGAGGGTTGGGGGCGTGCAGTGGGGGGGTCTCCAGGCAGATTTGAGCCAGGGACCTTGTGGTTTATGTGTTCTGTGCTGCTTGTTAGTTTTGTTTGGATAAAACTGCCAAATGACTAAAATGTAAATTATTTGATGATAAATCAATAATGAACATAATAATTTGTTGATTATAAAACTTTTCAACCAGCTGTTTTAGTTACAACATGAAGATCTTTTATTACATTCGTTCTCTTACTCAGATTATAACTGGAACATTAACGCAGCTGGTGATGTCACAGCACTAGTCTGAGCTGATTGGTCGGTTGATCTGGTGACCTGAGAGTACCTGCAGCGGCCCGGTGAGAGAGAGAGAAGTAGGCCTGTGTCTCTTTATCTCTGTGTAAAGAGCGTCTGTCCTATCAGTGCTGGATGTTACTGCGATACAGCACACAGGAAACACAAAGCAGCGGCGCGGCGCTCATTGTCTCAGCTGACTGGCTTTGTGTGTGTATCCAGGTCACAGCGCTGCTATCTGTGGGATTAATATTTAGACTGCAGGGAGCAGAACAGCTCTGAATGGAGCAGGTAGAGCAGAGCAGCCAAAGCTTCACTCCAACCTCTGTTTACTCTGATTAATTATTGTCTGGAGGAGGCCGCCTCTCACGCACACGCCTGCACGCTGCAGAGTCTGCGGCTGCTGCAGACGCCTGCAGACGATGAGGACGGTCTGAAGGACTTCCTGTTGATTTTACCAAATAAGACACATATGAGAGAAGGGACAAAGCTTGTTGTCTTATTAAAATATTGTTCACCTGCCTGTAATTCTGCCCTGATGGTGGCGTTAGAGGCCAGACAGTCAGTCACATATGCAGGAAACTCAGGCCTCCTTGTGCTGGGCTCTGATTGGTCGCTGATGGTCCTGCTGAGGCGTCCAGACTAACAGCATCACAACCTCATTATTATCAATAATTATATTAATTCCTTTCTTTTAGACGGACACTCTGCAGCCAGTGAACAAAACCGACTAATAATTGAAAATAAAAACAATTTAAACAGCAAAATCTATTTATTTCATATCAGTAATAATAATCATAAACTCATCTGTGCTGATGTCAAGTTTAACTTTGTGCTGTTGACCAGTAACAAGCCGTCAGTACGGAGCTACTTTAGTGTCTTTATTATACCGATGCAAGTTAGCTTCAAGCTAACTCTGGTGCATCTTTAATGTTTCAAACTGTCAATAAATAAATCAATCAAATCAAACACAACAGGTCTGCAATCAAAAAATGTTTTATTGCAAGTGAAATAAATACACATAAATACACAAATACACAAAAATACACATAAATACACAAATACACAAAAATACACATAAATACACAAAAATACACAAAAATACACAAATTTACACATATTTACACATATTTACACATAAATACACAAATTTACACATAAATACACAAATACACAAAAATACACATAAATACACATAAATACACAAAAATACACATAAATACACAAATACACAAAAATACACATAAATACACAAAAATACACAAATTTACACATATTTACACATAAATACACAAATTTACACACAAATACACAAAAATACACATAAATACACATAATTACACAAAATACACATAAATACACAAAAATACACAAAAATACACATAAATACACATAAATACACAAAAATACACAAATACACAAATACACAAAAATACACATAAATACACAAAAATACACATAAATACCAAATACACAAAATACACAAAAATACACATAAATACACATAAATACACAAAAATACACATAAATACACAAATACACAAAAATACACATAAATACACAAAAATACACAAATTACACATATTTACACATAAATACACAAATTTACACACAAATACACAAAAATACACATAAATACACATAATTACACAAAAATACACATAAATACACAAAAAATACACAAAATACACATAATACACTAAATACACAAAAATACAAATACACAAATACACAAATACACAAAAATACACATAAATACACAAAAATACACATAAATACACAAATACACAAAAATACACATAAATACACAAAAATACACATAAATACACAAATACACAAAAATACACATAAATACACATACACAAAAATACACATAAATACACAAAAATACACATAAATACACAAATACACATAAATACACAAAAATACACATAAATACACACAAATACACAAATACACAAAAATACATATAAATACACAAAAATACACAAAAATACACATAAATACACAAATACACAAAAATACATATAAATACACATAAATACACATAAATACATAAATTTACACATAAATACACAAATACACAAAAATACATATAAATACACAAAAATACACATAAATACACAAAAATACACATAAATACACATAAATACACAAAAATACATATAAATACATAAAAATACACATAAATACACAAAAATACACATAAATACACAAAATACACATAAATACATATAAATACACAAATACACAAAAATACATATAATACACAAAAATACACATAAATACACAAAAATACATATAAATACACAAAAATACATATAAATACACATAAATACACAAAAGCACAAAAATACATATAAATACACATAAATACACAAAAATACAAAAATACATATAAATACACAAAAATACACATAAATACACAAAAATACACATAAATACACATAAATACACAAAAATACACATAAACACACATAAATACACATAAATACACAAAAATACACATAAATACACATAAATACACAAAAATACACATAAATACACATAAATACATAAATACACATAAATACACATAAATACACATAAATACACATAAATACAGTACTGTGTGAAGGTTTTAGACAGTATAAGTGAGGCGATGTTGCTTTAAATAGATTTTATTTCTTAGTTAACTTGATGCAAAGTTGAGAAACAGCAGAAACCTGAAGCATCGACAGCAGAATAAAACAACAAACACACTTCCTGTTTGGTTGTTTTCTTCTAAATGCTGTTTTCTTTGTTTCAGTTTGTTGACCTCTCAGGGCCACCGTAGTTTAAAGAGTCCGTCACTGTAAAGCCGCAGGTTCTGCTGCTGTGAAATAATTCACAAGGGTGAATCTCGTCTCCACGGTTACACTCTGAACTCAAACGCCGGCCACTCATTGGCCAATTGAAACTAGGATTAGCTAATCGGGCTCCCAGCGGGCGCAGGAGGAAGGAGGCGTCGCTGCTTTCGCTCGTAATAAATTAGATTTACAGTAAGATTAGAGCCTCAGCAGAAGGAATCCTGCTCCTCTCAAAAGAAAACACCACGATGACGACTTTAGAAAATATTAAATTAGAAAAAGAAAACGTGCACAAATATGACTCCTGGGGTTAAAATAAAACGTCTCATTTCACACACACACACGCACACACACACACACACACACACTGCAGCGTGCTGAGGGATTTATGGTCTCCGTTGTGGTCCAGCTCTCAGGGAGAGTCTCCAGTTCTGGTCCTGTGTGGAGCAGCGATGAGAAACAGCAGCGGCCGACTTACATCAGCTGCAGTTTCCACCTTCCTCACGGTTCTTCCATCTACTGTAGGAATGCAAAAACCTTAAAGCAGCTATTATGGATATTTTTTATAACATAATATCGCAGGTTCAAGTGGAAAAAGCTTTCAGGGCCTCACAGATAAAACGTTCCTCATCTTACAGAAACTCAGCGTTGTTCTGACTCTTCTACAGTTTGGATCAACATGAAACTGTCGAATCATCAGAACTAAAGATGACAACTGTAAGAAAAAGTGTGAGGAGTGAAATTTGTCTGTTGTGTAACAGCAGCTGTGTGGATAAACGATGACGTACATGAATCATCTTTTATCTTATAGACTGTGATGTTGTTTCCCTCCATCATTAAAATGTGTCTCAGAAACTCTCTGCTGTCTGTTTTTGGTCTAATTTGCCTTCAAACAGGAACGAGCAAGAAGGTCTGAACAGCTGACTGACACCTCCAGCAGAAGCCGGGCTCGGCTCGGCTCGGCCCGGCTCAGGTTGGCTCGGCTCGGCCGGGTTCAGCTCTGCTCAGGTCGGTTTGACACGGCTCAGGTCAGCTCGGCCCGGCTCAGGTCGGCTCAGGTCGGCTTGGCTCGGCCCGGCTCAGGTCGGCTCAGGTCGGCTCGACCCGGCTCAGGTCGGCTCGGCTCATGTCGGCTCGGCTCATGTCGGCTCAGGTCGGCTCGGCTCGGCTCGGCTCGGCTCAGGTCGGCCTGGCCCCGCTCAGGTCGGCTCGGCTCAGCTCCGCTCAGGTCGGCTCGGCCCGGCTCAGGTCGGCCCGGCTCAGGTCGGCCCGGCTCAGGTCGGCTCGGCTCAGGTCGGCTCAGCTCCGCTCAGGTCGGCTCGGCTCGGCTCATGTCGGCTCAGGTCGGCTCGGCCCGGCTCAGGTCGGCTCGGCTCAGCTCCGCTCAGGTCGGCTCGGCCCGGCTCAGGTCGGCTCGGCTCAGGTCGGAGAGGTGAGGGGAGGTGAGGGGATCTGAACTACACGTGTCTCCAGTATCTCGCTCGGCACGAGAGAACATTCCCGTCACTGTAGCTCATTGACATTCAGATCAGCCGGGCCGAGCGTTTATCTTGTTTATGAGTTGTGAAAGCTGGAATAAATCAGCGGCGTGGAGAGCAGCGCTGCCAAGCTCCCAGTGACGTTATCAACATCCGCCATGAATCAGAAAACACAGAAGGCGTTATTTCTGCTCGTCTAATTCCTCCTGACAAGCGGAGCCCGAACTTGTCAATCACGCTGACCCTGATTGCTTACAGATATCTGGAGGTCTGACAGATCCCTCCGACTGCAGCTCCGCCATCGATCGGCGGTATAAACAGCTTCACCTTCAGCCTCCTCCTCCTCCTCCTCCTCCTCCTTGACCCTCAGGAGGTTTCGACCAACACGGAGGCTGGTCTGAGATCATCCTGCACACACACACACACACACACACACACACGCACACACACACACACACATACACACACACACACACACGCACACACACACACACACACACACACACATACACACACACACACACACGCACACACACACACACACACACACACACACATACACACACGCACACACACACCAACAGCTCTGGAGGTTCCTGCAGTTTGACTTTAGAGAGTTTAACACACAAACACAATTCATAACATCATATGAAGTTCATTTAAGCCTAAACTGACTAGAAATTGATGTTTTTACAGAGTTCAGTCAGAGAAACTTCTACAAAGAGCTGATTGTTTCTGTTAAAGGGTTTTAAAGTCCCTTCAACACAAAAACACCTTCTTCTTCTTCTTCTTCTTCTTCTTCTTCTTCTTCTTCAGATTGATGTAGTTGTGTAAAGCATTAAAGGACTCTTTCCACACAGAGCAGCAGCAGCAGGAAGGAAGAAACGTCCAGCAGAACCGGACTGTAGGTGGTCGTTTTTTTAGGGACGGGGCTTACGAGCAGGATTTATGATGTCACAACTCGTTTGGAGCCAATCATAGTTCAGTATGGTGTGATGTGGAGACTTGAAGCCTCCAGTGAAGAAGGAAACATCTGGAGTCCAGCAGGAAAACCTTTAATGAGTTTTAATGAGCAGATGCTATTTAAAGACTTTTAATGTGGTAATTATACTTTATTTGTGGGAAAAAAAACATATCTGACACACATTATTGTTCCAAGCAGAGTATTCTTTTTTAAAATTTTATTTATGTCTTAAAACACGTCTGGAGAGGATCTTTATAGTCACCTCAAAGCACATTTCTCTGAATTATGAGCACTGATCTTCAATGACTTTTATGTGTAACGGAGTATTTTTATACTGCAGTACTGCTACGTCGCTACGTCGCTACGTTGCTACGTTCACCTTTTATTAATTTAATTACATCAGTTCAACTGTGATTGAGAGCAGATCAACATGCACTTTATTAGGAACACCTGATCAATCTCATCAATACAACACAACAGATCTGCCGTCGGTTATATTCAGCTTTTTGTTGACATTGTCAGAAAGGTGATAACGTTCTGTTTGTTATTGGGGTCATACTGGGGTCATACTGGGGTCATACTGGCTGCTGCTGGTGGACTGGAGCGCTTTATTTTGAAAAGGGTTCTAATAACCTCATTAACATACGCAGGTGCACTTCATATACGATGCTGCTCACTTCCTTCTCAGCTCAACATTCAAAAATGTTGAATTTCTAACTGAAATATCAGAAGTTTAGCTCGAACTTTAATCAAATTTCCAGGAAATGTTCAGTATAAAACGTCCTGAATGTTTGTTGTTGTGTGAAAATCAGCAGATAAACAGTCGCAGAAGAAGAAGAAACATCCAGACGACGTCATTAACAGAGCGACAGTCAAAGCTCAAACGATGGAAACATGATGGAAACATGATGTTTCTGTTAGTTTCATTCATTAGTATAGATGTGAGGAAGGTTACGGTCTCCTCATCATCATCATCGCTCCACGTTTGAGTCACATGATTCATGATGTCATCATTTATTCAGACAGGAGGAAACTCTTTTTTACGCTTATTTCCAGTCAGGAGGTTTTTTCTCAGCTTCAGTCTGGAGTTCAAGGCCTGTGAGGTGAACATGAAGACGACAGCAGCAGCAGGTCGAACATGATCCACTGAAACGTTCATTATCTCAAGAAAATCACTTTAATAAACGATGAAACGCTGCAGATTCTCCATCTATCACATCATCTAGAGAACGATGAAGAAATGAATAGAAGTGATTCGCTGTTCATTAAGACACAAGAAGCAACGTTTCAACATTCGCACTCATCAAACACCAGCCAGCTTTAGCCTCACACACACACACACACACACACACACACACACACACACACACACACACGTTCATCTTTATATCCTTTGTGAGGACATCATGCAGTCTGCAGCCCCTAAACTGAACCTGAACCCAACTCTAACCTTAAAACCAGCTCTGAACCCTCAGATGACCCTTTGAAGTTGTGAGGACACACACACAGACGCTGAGGGAGGAAGAGCATCAGAGCATTCAGGACTCTTTAAAGGAAAGTTTTACTGTATAAATGCATAAATGTGACAGTTGTGGTTCTGTGTGTCGGTGTAGCTCTGCTAATCAGGTGAACGAGGCCTCGTGTTTAACGACGGTTACCGGGGCAACCTCCGTCTGCCTCCTGCTGCTGCTGCAGAAATAAACATGATTGTTTGTGAGTCTGAACTGAAGGAAACACAGGAAGTAGCCGCCTGTAGCAGAGAGATCTCTGCAGCCTGCATGTGGGTTTGTTTATGTGGATATCTGTAGTAACTTAGTACATAAATAAAAAGTTTCCAAGTTGCAAGAATGAGATGTAATGATCCGCACTGTGCAGGTTTAATGGTCTGACTATAGAGACTCACACTTACGTGTTGAAGTCACGTCTTTCTGACCGTGTGGAGCCGCTTCGCTCTTTTCATCCGGTCGCCTTTGTGGAGGTGAAACCGTCTCCAGGACGACAATGTTGATAAACGCTGTAAATCCGTGTGTAGTAATTACACAGCTGGGATTACTCTCATCCATGGTCACTTGTAGATTTTCCGAGTCTGGCAGCAGCAGGTCCCTCTCTGCAGAACAAGTTTTCCTCCTTCACTCGTCAGGAGAGCAGTGACCGCAGGAGCAGCGGCAGCAGGTTCTCTGAGGTAACGTTACTGGACCTCATCTCTCCTTTCTGCCTCCATCCTTTGTTTTTCTCTCTGTGTATCGTAATCTCATAACAGTCTGCAGGATAATCTGTCACTTTAGTTTCCTTACAGTCCGACCACAGTGAACTTCGGCCTCAGACATGTAAACAAACCCTCTGCAGTCAGCCTTCATGCTGCTACAGGCGGCTACTTCCTGTGTTTCCTTTAGTTCAGACTCACAAACAATCATGTTTATTTCTGCAGCAGTGGGGGGCAGATGGAGGTTGCCCCGGTAACCGTCGTTAAACACGAGGCCTCGTTCACCTGAACCAGAATCTGATCAGACACACAGAACCACGACCGCCACGTTTATGTGAAATACATCAGGTTCAGATAAACTGGAATTTTCCTTTAAAGCTCGCTGTTGATCGGCAGGGTCAGCCACACATAACGGTTACCGTGGCGACGGGAGGCCGCGAGGAGAAAGCACAGAAAGTGCAGCCAAGACAGAGAAAACACACTTCAGGAGGTCAAAGGTCAGCATCCCTGGAGCCGGGAGCGGGGCCAAGTGTTAGCAGTGATTACTGTGTCAGAGTAATGATCCTCATGCTGAAGCCATCAGAGCCGCAGAGAAATGACGACATCACAGCCAAAAGAAAACAACCATATTCCAGTTTTAACGTTGCTCCTGTGGTTTGCGGATCCTCAGACGCTCCTCCTGCTGCAGGTGGCTGCTGCTTTAACGCCCGCCGCCTTTGAATACAGAGCTCAAAGACTTGGACAAGACACCTGAAGTCCCTGAAGACAGAGAAGAAGAGGGAGGAGGAGGAGGAGGAGGAGGGGGACGGGGAGGAGAGCGGAGTTGATGTCTCTCTGCGGGATCGATCAGCTCCCAGGAGGTCGCTTTCTGGAGGAAGCTGATTGGCTCCATCTGGATCAGATCTGCACGCTGCACGGAGCAGATAAATCCTCTCTGCTGGTTTACACTGGTTCCATCCCACTGAGCCCAGTGAGCCCAGTGAGCCCAGTGTCACTGCCGTGTGCTCCCGACTGTCCCGCAGACACAGAGTGTACTGACCTCAGCAGATGTCCATCACTAAACTACCAGCAAGGTAAACAGTCGACCCCATAAACACCAGCAGAGATCAGCTGCTGTTTTAATGCTGCACTGATCCAACTGTGAGCCTGTAAAATACTGAACATTCAGTCTAAATAACAAACCAGCAATGAACTGATCTAATAACAAGTGTTGTGTTTGTATCAAAGCTGATATATCTGATTAAAACCATGTCAGTGAGTCTCACCGCTGCTCTGGGTCACATGTTCCAAAGACTAATAACAGCATCATGTTTTCAGTCTCAGGAGAGAAGATATTGTACATTTATACTTCAGTCCAGACGTTTGGATCTGCAGCACAACAACCTGGTGAAGCTGAAGAGTGTTCCTGCACATGCTCAGTGGCGTCTGTCTTCCACAGAACTGCTCTCCAGAGACTGAAAACATGATGCTGTTATTAGTCTTTGGAGCCGTTTCTAAACAAACTAACATGACCAAACTCTTCATGATGAAGGAACAACAGCGGATGAATCAGATATATCAGCTTTGATACAAACACAATACTTGTTAGTAGATCAGTTGATTGTTGGTTTGGATCCAAACATGAAGACAAATATAGAAAATCAGTTTCCTTCAGTATGTCAGTATAAAAAGCATAAACACCAACATGAAACATCTAGAATCAGTTTTCTGTAAGTATGAAGCATGTAAGCGATTTATCTTATTAAAACCACGTCAGTGAGTCTCACTGGGTCACATGTTCCTTCATCATCAAGAGTTTGGTCATGTTAGTTTGTTTAGAAACGGCTTCAAAGACTAATAACAGCATCATGTTTTCAGTCTCTGGAGAGCAGTTCTGTGGAAGACAGACGCTACTGAGCATGTGCAGGAACACGGTTCAGCTTCACCAGCTTGTTGTGCTGTATTGTACATTTATACTTGAGTACAAAGTCCAGAGGTTGTGATCTGCAGCACATTTATCCAACTACACACACTTTACCAGCAGTGTCAAACTCATTTTCACCTCATCAGCATAACTTTTAAATGTAACTCAATGTAAAATAAATGTAACTACTCCTTCATGTTCAATAACTCTGAATGTATTAATTATTCAAGTTACAAAGATGTAAAAAAATATGTTTGCTTGTTGCTTTGTAATTATAACATAAATCTTTTTAATTTGTCAGGTTATGAAACCCACATGACTCCATCAATCAACCATCAAACTATCCAAGAGAATAAAGAAAATAACATCAAACACAAGTCATGACGTTAACTTTGTTCAAAACTTTTTTGTCATAGTTGAGAGAAGCAGAATATTTTTGGCGTCCTCAGCTCCGTGTTTGGTGGATCGTTCTCTGTGACCACAGACGCCTCAGAACACAGAAGACAAACCGGTTTTTCTTCTTCCCGTCTGTCTTGACACTGACTTCCGTCTGCATCAGTTTTTCTCTTTCTGGACATTTTGTCGTCATTATTTATATTTCTCATTGATGTGGATACATCGCGGTCTAGCGGCGGGATACCGTCACTTCCTGGGTAACATAATCGGCATGCATTGTGGGAAATGTAGTTTTCGGTCAACGCCCACTTTTGACTTTTTTAAAAAATTTTTATAATCAGACCTTTTTCTCTCGCCGGCCACATAAAATGACGTGGCGGGCCACATTTGAGTTTGACACATATGACCTATACTTTCTTTCCTCTAATCTAATCAAAGTTAACTTCCTGCGCTAGATTTGCTAATGTTTCTGAGAACAGGAAGTGTGTTAATGTTTCAGTCCAGAAGCTTCATCATTGCAAAGTTTATTCGTTGGTAAAATATCTTAAAGATCCTTCACACATCTTTAACAAATATCCTGTCTGACTAATAATTAGTGTCTGATGTGGTTTTTTTTCCACAGAACTCTTAAACCATCATCTCCTCCTTCTTCTTCTCCTTCATTAAAACTGCAGAATCTGTAAATATTGTTGGTTTCTAAAGTTCTCCTGCTGGACACCAGATGTTTCCTCCTTCACTGTAACGTCCATCCTCAGCGTTTGTTCTCTGAAGGCTTCCAGTTTCCACATCAAACTGGTGTCGGTCACATACTGGACCACGATTGGCTCTAAACGAGTTGTGATGTCATAAATCCTGCAGGTACGACCAGCAGGTCAGATCCATAAAAACTGTAGATTCACGACTTTAACTGTGAAACTGACAGAAATATGCAGACGCGTTGTTTTCCTCCGATGTATAATATCTCATTATGGAACTGAGACAACGATGATCCGCCTTTAATCAGCTGTTTTCATATCACGTCGTTACTCTTTATTAATTATCGCAGTAAACCATCAGTAATATCTCAGAAAAGAAACTTAACTTTCCAAAGTGTGGCGTAAAAAAAGAATATTAACAGCAAAGTAATTCATCAATATTATGTTTATAAATGTGCTGTTGATTGGCGTTTTATAGATCGCCGTATAAACGCATAGAAACCACAGAATCAACCTTTAACTGAAAGATTATATTTCATCTCCACATCATCACATCAGAGAGGCACGCTGGCCCGAGGTCACGTCCTCGCCGCACATTCTGCTTTTATAAAAAAAAACCCAGTTTATTGCGGGGAAATGGCGTGTGTGCGTGGTTTTAGTGCGTACGCATCGTTTACGCATCTGGCTCCAGATGTTTAAACTCGAGATTTAAGGTGAGAACAGACTTTCCTCCTTCAGCGGATGAAAACTAACTAACTGCACAGAGAAGAAGAAGAAGAAGAGAACGCTGGTTTATGAATGAAGGGACTTAATGATTAACGTGAAGCAGGGCCAACTTAGAGACTGTCTTGCATTTATAAAGTCTTTAGGGGCCTTGTTTCAAAAGAGAGAGTTGCAACAAACATGGCTGAATTTGTTGTCGGGGCCCCTGTTGACCTCCAGTCTTCATGGTAGTGCTCTACAGCTGTGGCTTTAGTTTAGTTTTAAGGTTGGAGGCTGAGGAATGTATAACGTGTGTGAAAGTCCTCACAAGTATAGTAAGTGTGAGTGTGTGCTTGAGGCAGAGCTGGCAGCGAGCTGAAGGTTTCATGTCTCTCATGTTTAAAGCTGAAAGTTGTTCAGTGGCTTCGCTCTTTAAGATGCAGGAGAGAGAGAGAGAGAGAAAAAAAACCAGAGGAAACAAATGAAGAACATGTTTTCCAGATGTTTCTGTGTGAAGCGCTCTGCCAGATTCTCGGAGGAGGTGGATTTTAAACAAACGTATCTTGGCGATGGACGACGAGGCCATCGCTCATTTTTATGTTTGAAGTTTCAAATGTTTTCATGTCTCCCCATCTGGAGAGGAAGAGAGAGCAAAGCATCGTGGGAAGAGAGAGAGAGAGCTCACCACAAACGCTGCGACTGCCGCTCTGCATTACTGCCGACTCACTCACACACACACTCACACACACACTCACACACTCACACACACACTCACACACACACTCACACACTCACACACACACTCACACACACACTCACACACTCACACACACACTCACACACACATATCACAGCCAAAACAAGCACATCAACACTTATTAAGACAGAAATGTAGAGTCACAAACACACAAAATACAACTTTAACCAGAAAAATATGCAGGAAACCGTCAACAACAACACAAATACAGAATGACAAACACTCCCAAATATGCACACGCACACATGCACACACTGATTATTGGTGTTTATTAACTATAAAAATGAGCACAAAGTTGATTTATTTCAGATTTGAGGGGCGAGAGAGGAAAAAGGGGGTCGATCTGAAGCAGTGAGAACGTCATCGGATTCCACTCGGAGAGAAGCGCCGTCACCTGATTGGACGCTGATATTTTATGTTCCTGTGAAGGTTGTTCTGTCGTTTATCATCCAAGATCAGCTCGGTTCAACTTTGGCCTCGGGACAGCTGTCCAACAGAAACAGTGTTATCATGATGCATTTTGTGTTTGCAAAGGGAGGAGTTATTATTATATCACATTGTTTCCTGCATCACATGACCGCACTGCAAACAGCAGATTGTATTTGAAATAAATCAAGTTGCAGAGCAGCAACATACAGAATATAACAAAGCTGAGGTCACAAAACCAACCAGTTCATTCAAAAAACACAGTCATTGACTTATTAAACTATGATAAAAGATCCATATTTAAGAATGAACTGCAACATTCCCGCCTTAATTTCTGATGACAGATTGATCCTGCTGGGCCGGGATGATACCAGGGGTCAGAGGTCAAACTCAGCCAGGTCTCAGTTTTCACTTTTTTCTTCTTTAAAAACACTTGTGTGATTTTTTTTGCAGTGTGTTTGGATCACTGTCATGTTGGAAAACTCTTCTCCTGCCGACCTTCTTGAGACTGAGACTCGTCTCTTCGTTCAGTATTTACAGACTTCATCGTGTCATCTATATATCCATGTATATATATCTATATCTATATATCCATGTCTGCGTGTGCGCCGCGTTCCGTCCTCTGCACGGCGCCCTATTCCACCAGGAGCCTGTCAGAAGCGGAGCGTCTTGACTGCGGGGAAGCCTTCTGCTGTTTAAAGTCAGTTGCACTCATACTACAGTAATTACAGCAGCTGATAAAGTATCTTAAAGCTACCGTAATTACTGCAGTAGCAGGGCAACTAAAATGCTGTAATGTTAACTTGCTCAGCTTTCGTTGATTTGGTCATTTTCCTTGATTTCTGTGCTTCTACTATGGTTAAATAGGCTACGTAGTTAAATGGTTTCTTTATTCGTCTGTTTTAATTGTGTTTATTGTTGATATACGACCAGGAGTTTTGAAAATTGACCGGATGCTCAATGCTGTTTCTGTGTCTGACTTCCTGCTCATCCCTTCTGCTCTGTGTCAGTAAGCTCACCACTATTAAATCACTTCCACCACAGCAAACTTTGAACAAGGACTTGAGTGCTTTTCTTCAACAGCACCGTGCAGTCGCTGTGGTCCTGGTCAGGTCCACACTAAACATGCTGGACTCCATCTGATCCAAACTCATTTACTCTCCAACCAAACAACGTGCCGCCAGTATTCATCAGGCTTCTTTTCATCTTCTTTGGCAAAGTTTATTCTTGCAGTTTTATGTTGTTCTGTAGAGGTTCAACTTCCTGCAGTCACTGAAACACCAGCTTCCCCAGATGATCCTGGGTCAGAAGCTCTTCCCTGTTTGTCTTCTGTCACTGGTAGTATGAATCCTCCTGTACCTGCTGACCACTGCTGCAGCTCATCTTGTACCTTCTTCCATCTTCATGAAGTCTAACAGTCTGGTTTCTACTTGTTCAGGCAGTTTCTCACCATGTGGAGCCTTGTTGCATTAGAATCAACCCAAAACTGAGAAAACTGTGGCGTTCACAGATTCTTTTACTGTATGACCTGGTTCAGGCAATTAGTCTTAATTAGAAGTCACAAGTGAGATTGTCTGTGTTTCAGAGGTCACAGGTGTGCTCACTATTGTTGCAGTGAGGTTGTACTTTGAGGTCTGTGTTTTTAGTGTAGTCTATCTAAACCTGTTTTTAATCCCAAATAAGATCAGATACCAACACTCCACCTGACAAATACTACAATCACTGTACATCACATGTAGTGTGAAAAAACTCCAGTTAATGCAGGTTGAATCGGATCCTCCGCAGAGTCATCAACAAACGCAGAACCAGAGATATCGTCAAAACCTGACGCCTACTACCCACAATGCACCTGGAGACTGTGGCGTGTTACGCTTTCAAACTTATAGTCTTCAGCCCGAACCGATGCTGACTCAAGTGACATCATCAGTGACATCATCAGCGCCCTCTGGAGACATGAAAAGCTGACTGAAAATAGACAGACTGAAATATCTCAACAACTGCTGGATGGATTAACATCATTCATGATCATTATGAGTCTTCATGACTCTGACCATCATCAGATGTTTTGTCGACTAGTTTTCATCACAAACAAGAAGTGATACATCATCATCAGCTTTTACGTTGTCATGTTGAACTTGTTAGCGAACAGTTGCTGATGTGTCTGTTTGCCGTTTGGTGCTGAGCAGGTAGTGTACAGTTTACAGCTTTTTCTCTGAAAACGATGCTATGAGACGCTGAGAGTGAACCAGAACAGTAAAGTTGCAGCCGGACAGATAAACAATGAGCTGAAACTCACTATAAAGCTCCGTAAAGCCGAGAGGAGCTGCAGAGTCTCTGATGATTAAATTAATAATAAATAATAATGAATTAAATAAAGTACGTTCTCACTGTGAAGCGGCTTCTTCAGTTTGTGAGACGTCTGTTTGGAAAACAGCAGCAGGTGATTGGATGAACCATCTGTCGTCACACCTAAGCCACGCTCAGAGCTGCCAGCGGTTCCTTACCAGATGCTGATTGGTCCGAACCAACGTTGGTTCAGACATAAGAGCCGAACCTGAAGCCTGATGAGATAAAGTCTCTCATGATCTCATGACGGTGATCATCAAACCTTCAGCAGAGTAAACACACATGGAAGTGAAGCTGCGTTCAGTCATAGTTGGAGGAGGAAACACGTCATTCGCCGCCAGGTTTGACCAGCTGATTGATTTCAAAACACAAAAATGTGTTTTAAATGTGCACAATCATCTGATGTGAACATACCTGACGTCTCAGCAGGAGGAAGAACGAGCGTTTTATTCCTCCAGATTTGTGATGCGAGTTGTGACATCAGGAGCCAAAGATCGGAGAACAGATTTTAAACAAAAATCAGGATTTGGCTCCAAAAAGCCTCCGAGCGCTTTAAACTCGCCCCGAGCTCTCAGTCAGTAGTTCTGTAGATAATAATAAACTTCTGTTAAAAAATGAGCATGAAATCACAGAAACAGTAATAAAAACACACACACACACCTACACACACACACACACACACACACACACACACACACACACACACACAGGCTGAGTAATGTTCCTGATAACCGCTTTATGCTCGGGCTTTGCAGAACATTAATATCAGTTTACATTCAGAGTTTCTGGAGTCTAACGTGACGTTTGGAAACGCTCGCCGCTCGCTCTCCTGGCCAGAAACAGCCTCGCACGCCCCCGGCCTGACCTCCTCTCCCACAGGTACCACAGGGAGGAGACGTGCCAACGCCGAGAACCTCCGTCAGGAACCAATCAGAGAGGCCTGTAGAAGTGAGATTATTCCTGACAGGCGCACCTGAGAACTGATCAATACGTTTATATCGGCATCAATCACATGACTTCACCATCTCTGCAGCTCCGCGCAGCTTTTCAGCCTCTTTTAGCTTCTAGTTTTGGTTTTGCGGCACATTTCCTGTCTGGTTCAGTGTGTCAGTGTGTTTCCATCCACCTGTATGTGAACGAAGCAGGTTGAAGCCCTGAGTTTTGACTTGCAGGCAGCATTTCTACGTACGTTCACCTCAAGTTTCTGAACTTTGACCATGTTTAACATCCGTCATCAGAAGAATATGAACCCTTTAACAATGTTAACAGCAATTTAATATTAGCATAAAACTATCTCCCATGAAACTTTACCAGCATGGCAGCGCAGATACTTACATCATTGTAACTTGTCAATATCCATAAAACTCAACAACGCTTTCTTATAAAGTGAATTTTCCAACTTTCTAGCTGAAATCTGTGCTGTGTAAAAACTTGGACAGCAGTCAGTTCTCTCTGTCCTGCTGTTAGAGACACGTCTGAACCAACCACAGGCTGTAAGGAGTTAACGCTGAGGCTACAGGAGCAGCGATCTGCTGGTACAGTCGCCACGTCGACTTTGTGTCTCTATAGTAACGTCACCTGATTCCCTCCTTTGCTCCGTCATCATTAATGCGACCACTAGAGGGTGCCGACACTGAGAGGTCAACAACATGTAGCTATGAGGAAGACGGTCTCATGTACAAACACTTTGTTAGCTTTGCCTACTTCACATGTTGATGATGTCAGTTTATCAACTTGTTGTGGAGTCGTTCTGCCCCCTACTGGCCAAAACAACATTAAAACATTATTCAAACTCTCAGAACTTTACGTTACTTTATGTTCGAGTGGAGATCTCAAAGTTGCCAAAGATCACAGGCTGCGTCTGTGGTTTAGTTGTATCTGATTGGTTCCCTGCAGCAGCTCGTTTTACACACAAACACAACAACAGGCAGCACATGAGGATCTTTATTACATCACTGTTTTATTGTGGTTGATAGTGTATAAATGTGTATATTGTGTCTATGTAGTTTAATGGTTGATAGTGTATAAATGTGTATATTGTGTTTATGTAGTTTAATGGTTGATAGTGTATAAATGTGTATATTGTGTTTATATGTAGTTTAATGTTTGATAGTGTATAAATGTGTATATTGTGTTTATGTAGTTTAATGGTAGATAGTGTATAAATGCGTATATTGTGTTTATGTGGTTTAATGTTTGATAGTGTATAAATGTGTATATTGTGTTTATGTAGTTTAATGGTAGATAGTGTATAAATGTGTATATTGTGTTTATATGTAGTTTAATGTTTGATAGTGTATAAATGTGTATATTGTGTTTATGTAGTTTAATGGTAGATAGTGTATAAATGTGTATATTGTGTTTATGTAGTTTAATGGTTGATAGTGTATAAATGTGTATATTGTGTTTATATGTAGTTTAATGTTTGATAGTGTATAAATGTGTATATTGTGTTTATGTAGTTTAATGGTAGATAGTGTATAAATGTGTATATTGTGTTTATGTGGTTTAATGTTTGATAGTGTATAAATGTGTATATTGTGTTTATGTAGTTTAATGGTAGATAGTGTATAAATGTGTATATTGTGTTTATATGTAGTTTAATGTTTGATAGTGTATAAATGTGTATATTGTGTTTATGTAGTTTAATGGTTGATAGTGAATAAATGTGTATGTTGTGTTTATGTAGTTTAATGGTAGATAGTGTATAAATGTGTATATTGTGTTTATGTAGTTTAATGGTAGATAGTGTATAAATGTGTATATTGTGTTTATGTAGTTTAATGGTTGATACTGTATAAATGTGTATATTGTGTTTATGTAGTTTAATGGTTGATAGTGAATAAATGTGTATATTGTGTTTATGTAGTTTAATGGTTGATAGTGTATAAATGTGTATATTGTGTTTATGTAGTTTAATGGTTGATACTGTATAAATGTGTATATTGTGTTTATGTAGTTTAATGGTTGATACTGTATAAATGTGTATATTGTGTTTATGTAGTTTTAATGGTTGATAGTGAATGAATGTGTATATTGTGTTTATGTAGTTTTAATGGTTGATAGTGTATAAATGTGTATATTGTGTCTATGTAGTTTAATGGTTGATACTGTATAAATGTGTATATTGTGTTTATGTAGTTTTAATGGTTGATAGTGAATAAATGTGTATATTGTGTTTATGTAGTTTTAATGGTTGATACTGTATAAATGTGTATATTGTGTTTATGTAGTTTTAATGGTTGATAGTGTATAAATGTGTATATTGTGTTTATGTAGTTTAATGGTCGATAGTGTATAAATGTGTATATTGTGTTTATGTAGTTTAATGGTTGATACTGTATAAATGTGTATATTGTGTCTATGTAGTTTAATGGTTGATAGTGTATAAATGTGTATATTTTGTCTATGTAGTTTAATGGTTGATACTGTATAAATGTGTATATTGTGTCTATGTAGTTTAATGGTTGATACTGTATAAATGTGTATATTGTGTTTATGTAGTTTAATGGTTGATAGTGTATAAATGTGTATATTGTGTTTATGTAGTTTAATGGTTGATAGTGTATAAATGTGTATATTGTATTTAAGTAGTTTAATAGTTGATACTGTATAAATGTGTATATTGTGTTGATGTAGTTTAATAGTTGATACTGTATAAATGTGTATATTGTGTTTATGTAGTTTAATGGTTGATACTGTATAAATGTGTATATTGTGTTTATGTAGTTTAATGGTTGATAGTGTATAAATGTGTATATTGTGTTTATATGTAGTTTAATGGTTGATACTGTATAAATGTGTATATTGTGTTGATGTAGTTTAATGGTTGATAGTGTATAAATGTGTATATTGTGTTGATGTAGTTTAATGGTTGATAGTGTATAAATGTGTATATTGTGTTTATGTAGTTTAATGGTTGATAGTGTATAAATGTGTATGTTGTGTTTATGTAGTTTAATGGTTGACAGTGTATAAATGTGTATATTGTGTTTATGTAGTTTAATGGTTGACAGTGTATAAATGTGTATATTGTGTTTATGTAGTTTAATGGTTGATAGTGTATAAATGTGTATATTGTGTTTATGTAGTTTAATAGTTGATAGTGTATAAATGTGTATATTGTGTTTATGTAGTTTAATGGTTGATAGTGTATAAATGTGTATATTGTGTTTATGTAGTTTAATGGTTGATACTGTATAAATGTGTATATTGTGTTTATGTAGGTTGATGGTTGATACTGTATAAATGTGTATATTGTGTTTATGTAGTTTAATGGTTGATAGTGTATAAATGTGTATATTGTGTTTATGTAGTTTAATGGTTGATACTGTATAAATGTGTATATTGTGTTTATGTAGTTTAATGGTTGATACTGTATAAATGTGTATATTGTGTTGATGTAGTTTAATGGTTGATAGTGTATAAATGTGTATATTGTGTTTATGTAGTTTAATGGTTGATAGTGTATAAATGTGTATATTGTGTTTATGTAGTTTAATGGTTGATAGTGTATAAATGTGTATATTGTATTTAAGTAGTTTAATAGTTGATACTGTATAAATGTGTATATTGTGTTGATGTAGTTTAATGGTTGATAGTGTATAAATGTGTATATTGTGTTTATGTAGTTTAATGGTTGATACTGTATAAATGTGTATATTGTGTTTATGTAGTTTAATGGTTGATAGTGTATAAATGTGTATATTGTGTTTATGTAGTTTAATGGTTGATAGTGTATAAATGTGTATATTGTGTTTATGTAGTTTAATGGTTGATAGTGTATAAATGTGTATATTGTGTTTATATGTAGTTTAATGGTTGATACTGTATAAATGTGTATATTGTGTTGATGTAGTTTAATGGTTGATAGTGTATAAATGTGTATATTGTGTTTATGTAGTTTAATGGTTGATAGTGTATAAATGTGTATATTGTGTTTATGTAGTTTAATGGTTGATAGTGTATAAATGTGTATATTGTGTTTATGTAGTTTAATGGTTGACAGTGTATAAATGTGTATATTGTGTTTATGTAGTTTAATGGTTGACAGTGTATAAATGTGTATATTGTGTTTATGTAGTTTAATGGTTGATAGTGTATAAATGTGTATATTGTGTTTATGTAGTTTAATAGTTGATAGTATATAAATGTGTATATTGTGTTTATGTAGTTTAATGGTTGATAGTGTATAAATGTGTATATTGTGTTTATGTAGTTTAATGGTTGATACTGTATAAATGTGTATATTGTGTTTATGTAGGTTGATGGTTGATACTGTATAAATGTGTATATTGTGTTTATGTAGTTTAATGGTTGATAGTATATAAATGTGTATATTGTGTTTATGTAGTTTAATGGTTGATAGTGTATAAATGTGTATATTGTGTTTATGTAGTTTAATGGTTGATACTGTATAAATGTGTATATTGTGTTTATGTAGTTTAATGGTTGATAGTGTATAAATGTGTATATTGTGTTGATGTAGTTTAATGGTTGATAGTGTATAAATGTGTATATTGTGTTTATGTAGTTTAATGGTTGATAGTGTATAAATGTGTATATTGTGTTTATGTAGTTTAATGGTTGATAGTGTATAAATGTGTATATTGTATTTAAGTAGTTTAATAGTTGATACTGTATAAATGTGTATATTGTGTTGATGTAGTTTAATGGTTGATAGTGTATAAATGTGTATATTGTGTTTATGTAGTTTAATGGTTGATACTGTATAAATGTGTATATTGTGTTTATGTAGTTTAATGGTTGATAGTGTATAAATGTGTATATTGTGTTGATGTAGTTTAATGGTTGATAGTGTATAAATGTGTATATTGTGTTTATGTAGTTTAATGGTTGATAGTGTATAAATGTGTATATTGTGTTTATGTAGTTTAATGGTTGATAGTGTATAAATGTGTATATTGTGTTTATGTGGTTTAATGGTTGATAGTGTATAAATGTGTATATTGTGTTGATGTAGTTTAATGGTTGATAGTGAATAAATGTGTATATTGTGTTTATGTAGTTTAATAGTTGATACTGTATAAATGTGTATATTGTGTTTATGTAGTTTAATGGTTGATAGTGTATAAATGTGTATATTGTGTTTATGTAGTTTAATGGTTGATACTGTATAAATGTGTATATTGTGTTTATATGTAGTTTAATGGTTGATAGTGTATAAATGTGTATATAGTGTAAATACAGTCAGATGTGTAGCTCTCTATAGAACGTACTACAGTGTATCTACAGGAACGAGTCATAGAAATGCAGCAGGAAGCTTTCATCTTGTTTTTTGGTTGAATATAGATGTATTTCAGTATGAATACATTTTAAACTGAAGAGTTTGGAAGTGAGGATGTAAACATGTCAAATGTTTTGAGGACATTTGAAGGCTGTAGTCACTGAATGCTTTCTGTGGGAAGAGTATTGATCCCTGCAGGGAACCAATCAGAAACAACTGTAAATATTTCAGTGTAACTGTAAATATGATCCTGACTGACAGTGACTTCATTATTCTCTTAAAGAAGCTTCAGCTCTTGTGTTCAGATTAAACATAATCTCAGTAACGTGACAACAGAGCTGCAGTGAATCTCAGAAATAGAAGCTGATGTTCCGGTTTTCAGGCGGATGATGACGCCGCTGAGCGGGTTTATTTTTAGAGGCTGACGAGCCGCTGGTGATTCTGGGAACAATGGGAGGAGCAGGTGGGAGGACCGGTTCAGCGTGGCAGGCCGAGACGTTTGACTCCTTGCCAGTAAAAACCTTTACAGCTCGCTGACATGATCACTGACCTTTGAATATCAAACAGGCAAAAATTTTTTTAGTGGATCGGGCGATGATGATGTCATCCTGTCGATCATTGACCCTCATCATGTGGTTTCAAGGTCGGTCAAGCTGCACATTCAGTTGGCTTTGTTTGATCAACGATTATCAATCAAAGTAATCAAAAGGTCTTATCAGTATGTCAGCACGCACACACACACACACACACACACACACACACACACACACACACACACACACACACACACACACACACACACACACAGACTGGATGTCAGCGCTGTGACTTTAATATCTTAAAACTTTTGGAACTTTTCATATTTTCATCTGCAAACTCTGTCGCGACTCTTTGTTATTATTTTACTATATATGTGTATATGTACACACACACATATCTATATCTATATATATATCTATATATCTATATATACATATATATATATATATATGAAACATAGACAGATGTGTACATTGTTACCTTGAAGTGTTGTCACCTGTCTCTCTGTGATGTCAGAGTTTATATTGTTTTCTGTCAGGAAGCTTTTGTCGCCACATCACTCGTGGTGTAACTGCATTTGTTTGCAAAAGCCAGGGATGGGCAACTGGTGGCCCGTGGGCTGCATACGGCCTCCGTCCTCACTCAGTGAGCCCATGAGTCACTTTCTAAATATCAATAAATTGTTGGTTTTGCAGGTGTTGCCATGAGGGGATGTTTTAATTCATAACTCAATCATTACCTTTGTGAGATGAACTTGAAGTATATTCTGAACGTTCTTCGCTGTCAGACGCTAACGTTAGCGCAGCAGAGCAGCGACCCGCAAAATACCAGTTGGTTTAAACAACTTCAACCAACTGTGAGCTGAAGGAAACATCTCTCTGTCAGAGACGCGGCGGCTGGAGACGTGACGTTAATAAGAAACCAAACACATTTAAGCAGTGATGTTGGTCAGTAAATCATTACACTCTTATTTCATTATTCTCATACAGATGCTTCACAATGAAGGGAGTGAAGTTTTTTAAATGAAAAAGCTGTGTGACAGAGACCTTCATCAGGATCGCTGACATTCACTGCCAGTTATGTTTCATGTTGTATGTCTGAGGCCTCGTCGGTGTTTCGTTCCCATAAAACAGTGAAACAGGATCCGGGACGTCCAGCCGGAGCTACACATGAATTCATTTAAAGATTTATCAGAAGCCAAAACGCTGCACAGACGTTGGTAACACTCACAGACAGGATTTCACAACTCTTCATCTTTCATCATGACGAACACGAGTTAACAGTCCAATACGTCGTCCATGTTACAGATGTGCATGTACGTGATTGGCCGGCGCGGCGCCCTGCTGGATGACGTCATGCTGTGTAAAGTTCAATCAGCAAATTTCTGCTGAACGAGAGATCGATCAGAGTTTCTTGAATCGGACTCGTAGGACAAACCTGACAGAGAGAAGTCAGACAGACGTACTGGAATGTGTAAACGCTGCGCTGTGATTGGCTGCAAACTAGTTGTGATGTCATAAATCCTGCAGGTGCGTCCAGGTGTTAAACTGAGATTTAAGATTACTGAGTGAAGGGACTTTAAATAAAAAGAAGTCTGCCGAATAGAGAACCTTTAACGTCACGTCAGCTGGTGTCAGCTGATGTCAGAGCGCCACCAGTAACCCCGGAGACCAGTTCAGTGGCAGCAGGTGACCTCTGATTGGCTGCAGTCAGCTGTGAAGCTCCTGCTGCTGTTTGCTGTCGCGCGGCTCCGTGTTTACCGTCCGCCGGGCCGACTGTTTGTTCAGAGGCCCGGACTTCACCCGACAGCTGTTACCGTGACGACCACCTCTCCTCCTCCTCCTCCTCCTCCTCCTTAGACATCATGGATGAAACATGTCTGACATCTTCCTCATCACCATCTGCTTCCTCTCTGAGTTTTTAGATTGATCTGCTGCAGACAATCATCACAGTCACAAGATGAAACTCATCATCATCATCATCATCATCATCATCATCATATTAACCCCCCGATACACACGGAGAGATCAGAACTCCAGCAACACACTGACACGTTTCAGCTTGTGGTCTTCATCAGGGTCATCATCAAACACATTACAAACAACTTTTAAATAAAGTAAGTTCGGTATGAAAAAAGGTAAAAAAAAGTAAAATAAATATATATATAAAAGACAACTAATCACATACACCCAAACACATATCAGCCAATGAGGCGTCTACAAAGATGGGTTGGACATATGGTCATGTGACTGGGGACATGAGTGACGCCATATTTGGTTTATTAACTAGAAAGGTACTTAATAATTATTATTATTATTATTATAGTAATAGTAAAGGTAAAAGGCTTTATAAAGTGCTGTGTACAGAGAGAGCAGAAAGATGCATAATACAATATCAACTGATAAAAAATAATAAAAAGTAATAAAAAAAATACATCATTAAAAAATTCCAAAACCAGATAAAATACCCAGATGTGTTTATTTCTCTTTATTACTGTTATAACTGAACTATAAATAAAATATGATCATATTCACTCAGTTTTAAACACAACAAGTTTAATCAGAAACAGATTATTGATCATTTAGATTTGAACATTTACAAATAAAGATATGAACACAGCCTCTCTGGGATATATGGAAACAAAACACAATATTTCATAGAAAAGTTCTTTTATTTTATATTATAAATTGAACAAAAATAAAACATCAGTGTGTTATGTGCAGTTCTGAAGTCTCAGATTCCTTTGAACAGACATTAATCAGCTCGTTAGTTCTCGTTATGAAATATTAGCTGGTATTAAAAACCAGAAACAGAAACTCTGGAAATAGAAAATCCAAAACGCTTCACTCTTCTTCTCTCTAACTAACATCAGCACCTCTTCCCCCCCCCCCCCCCCCCCCCCCCCCCATACACACACACATAAATAACATTAATTAATCATTTTTAAATCAGAAATGCCAGAAAGTTTTCCAGTATTGAATGAAAGTAAACTCAACATGTTTGTGTTTGTGACTGAAGGACTCATCAACATGATCAACATTTTATACTCTGATCATTATTATTATTATTAAATGGAATAATGAAACACAACTTTACAGCTGATGAGCTCAATAGAAAGTTAAAAGTATGAAAGTGTTGAGCAGCAGCTGTCAGAGTCAGACTGCTTCATCTTTGATCTGTTGATCATATGAATGAAGCAGAATAACATTTGTTTCCCTCTGAATGGAAGCTGGTCTCTCTGGGAGCTGACAGCCTGGTACGAGTGGACCCCCCCCCCCCCCCCCCCCTCTCCATCCCATCCCTTCCCACTCCCCCCCCAGTGAGCTGATAAACTGGGAGGAGGACAGACCTTTGGCTCAGTCTGAACAGAAACATGACGGATAGATTTGGTTCGCTCGCTCGGCTCGTCGCCGTGATAACAGCCGAAGACAAAAGTGCAGCGATGAATCACCAGAAAACACAGCAGGAGACTCAGAGATGAAGATACGGATCAATAACAACACGTCACCGTCACAAACTGGCCTGCGGACATGTAAAAACACTCTGACAGGGTTTTAAAGTTGACTCTTCACATGTAACATTACAAACAGAGATCATTAAACTCTGCTTTTAAAAAGGCAGATAGGAAAATCAAATCAAATAATCAATAAATACAAATAAACAGTTGAAGCAGCGTCGAGATCATCAAGTTGAATAAATGAAAGATGATTTCAAGCGTCGCTGCTGCTGCTGACAGCTCGTCGTCATTAAAACTTTATCAGTTATGATTCATATCTTTGGTTTACATGACTCAGCATCAACAGCTGGTTGGTTCATCAGATTCTTTTCATGTTACAACATGTTTTATAGTTATTATAGTTATTATTATTATATCTTTTATTTCTTTCTCATTATGTCACAAAACCAACAAACTTCTCTTGTTAGAACATTAAAGTTTCTACAAATATTAAACACAGAAGCAGAACGTTCAGAGGGATGATGATGATGATGATGATGATGATGATGATGATGATGATGACGCTGTGTTTCCTCCTGAAGTCAGCTGACTGTGATGTCAGGAGCGGCGGCCATATTGGACTGTCTGTAAACAAATACAAGTAAACGGAGCAGCTGCAGTTTTTCAGGATAAAAAGTATTTTAATGTTTATATTCAAGGATTTATGATAAAAACTGTTTGTTTGTTCTCCACAAAAAACAAACAAACAATAAACTTTTGTTCTGCTCCACATTGATCATAAACCCCCGAATATAAAAACCACTTCTTGACATCGATATTAATGTTATACTGCTTTTTATCCAGAAACACTGCAGCTGCCCTGTTCACAGCCTGGTCCAATATGGCGTCCAATATGGCGTCCAATATGGCGTCTACGTATATGCAGCAGGTCTGTGGTCGGATGAGGTTTGAACCAGTGACTGTTAGCAATGATCTAATAAATCCATAATCATGCAGAAGTGCACAGAACAACAGGAAATCAATACACAGCCATAAACTAGAACATAAAAACATCCGATCACATCGATTGATTGATCAACAAACCATTCTGTTAAAAGAAGAAGAGATGATGAGTCATCATGTCGTTATAATCAGATGTGTTTCACTGATATGTTGTTAAATGTTTACTGGGTTGATAGTGTGTTCATGTTGTTCTGAGACACTTTTAGTGTCAGCGTTTTGTTATAATCTGACACGTCACAGTTTGTTATTGATTGTTAATAACTTGTTGAATATTCACAGAAACAAAACATTAGTGACGCTTGTTAAGTTAAACTGATGTTGATGAAACTTTCAACCAGTGATTTTACTGTTGAGTAATAATGAAGAAAAAACATGAAAAATATCTTGTTATTATAACAAGAAAGCAGATATTTCTGTCATGGTGTCGTAGTTTAGATCCAGATGTGTTTATTTTTCTTTATTACTGTTATAATAAACTAACTAAAACAACTAAAATATGATTATTTTCACTCAGTTTTAAACACAACAAGCTCAATCAGAAACAGATTATTGATCATTTAGATTTGAACATTTACAGCTGCTGCTGCTGACAAATCACTAAATATTTTGGTGATTTTTTTAAATTGTAAATGTGAACATGTAAACGTGTAAACGTGTAAACATGTAAACGTGTGAACGTGTGAACATGTAAACGTGAACGTATGAACGTGTGAACGTGAACATGCAAACGTGTGAACGTGTAAATGTGAACGTGTGAACATATGAATGTGTAAACGTGAAGGTGTAAACGAGTGAACGTGTGAACATGAACGTATGAATGTGTAAACATGAATGTGTAAACTTGAACGTGTACCCGTGTGAACGTTTAAATGTGAACGTGTGAACCTGTAAATGTGAACATGTGAACATGAACGTATGAATGTGTAAATATGAGCGTGTGAACATGAACGTGTGAACGTGTAAGGGTGTAAACGTGTAAACATGTTCACTGTAGTGAACATGAACGTATGAACGTGTGAATGTGTAAACATGAATGTGTAAACGTGTGAACGTGAACGTGTAAATGTGAACGTGAACGTGTAAATGTGAACGTGAACGTGTAAATGTGAGCGTGTGAACATATAAACGTGTAAAGGTGTAAATGTGTAAACATGTAAACATGTTCACTGTAGTGTAGTTTGGTTCCGTCTGTTTAACCTGTAAAACATCTACTGAAGATATAACATCTATATATAAATATTAAATATGATTCATTTAAACCAGTAAACCAGTAAACATCATCACTGGTTTTTATAGTAGTGCATCTGTGTGTGTGATGTGAAGGTGAATCAGACAAATGTCATGTTCAGCCTGTTTTAGCTCCTGTGTTGGTTTTGAGGCTCATTTCCTGTCTGACTTCCTTCATTAAAACCATCTGACAGCTTCATATTAAACATTCTGAATGTAAAAACAATCAAAGACACATCTGAACTTTTATAACTGAATTTTAATTTAAATGCACGTTAGCCCAGGTTCCTCTGATATAAAAAAGCTGAGTGACGACAGAGAAATGCTGCCCAGCAACATTCAGACCGAAGCAAAAAAAACAACATGACAAACATCTGAAGAAATCAGCTGATTTTACAGAAACATCACGACAACAATCAAACGTTTCCAAGAGACCAGAATATTCCGACGTTCCTCAGACACACGGTGCTCCGACATGCAAAGACTCTACAAACATGCTGCTGCTGCTCGGAATAAAGTGTAGAAAAACCAACCATAGAAAAGTGAAAAAGATGAAGGCTGCTCTGCTCAGCCGGCCAGCAGCAACGTTCCCACAACGTTCCCACAACGTTACGCCACGTTTCAGACCCGGAAAACAACAAATATCACATAAATATTCTTATATTATTTAAACATTTGAACAGAATCAGAACATTAAACTGACTCAACATCAGAGTTTTATTCTTTTCCACATTTGTTAAAACACATTTATCATCGATATCAGTAAGATATGGATCGATCGGATCAATCATCTTATTTTTGGGGGGAAATAACTTCAGATATTGATCGTGTGTCTGCTGAAATTAAAACTATTTAAACGATGTTTAATTAACAAAAAAAAAATCACATTTTCTGAAGAATTTTCTGCAGTTTTATGTTTCAAATCTAACAGTCTGATATTAAACATGTTCCTGAAGCTTCCTCCTCTTCCTCCTCTTCATCAGTCCTGAGCTTCTCTACTAACTGAGGCCTCCAGCAGCTCAGGTGACCAAACTTTAAGCTCTGTGATTGGTTCACAGACGTAGCTCCTCCCACCTCGCCACTCTATACAGGATATATGTTTGTTTTTGGTTGGGACGCAAAACATCGTGAGGAGAGAACAGTTGTGGGAACGTTTGGGGAACGTTGAGGGAACGTTGAGCTGAGCGGCTCAGGAGGAGCAGCTCTCTGACTCAGACAACAACGTTCCTGGAAGAACAAATCCAGGAGAACACTCCACACACCTGCACAAAGTCCAGTAATTATAAAGTCTGACAGCCGTGGCTCCGCCCCCCCCCCCGGTGGCGTGCTGACGGGGGGGGGGGGGGGGGGGGGCCACAGCTGGGGACCTGAGTCGGGCGGGTCAATAACAGATCAATAACTGATCAATTATCTGGTTCATCTTTTTGTATTTTATAGGTTGTTTAAAGATTTATCGCCAATTAAAAGTCGTCACGACGTCGTCGCTGCAGGACGAATCCACCGAGGAAACAAACAATCTGAGCGACTGTAAAAACAACAACAACAACACAATTCATGTATAAACACATGAAGACGCGTCAGCCAATCACACACCAGGATCTGGTGAGATCACTTCCTGCTTCATGTCCTGTTTCTGTGAGATATGATAATAAATATGAAGGTTGGAGACTGATGTTTAAATGTTTGTTCTCTGTCAGCTGTTGCTGTGATTGTTGTTGTTGTTGTTGTTGTTTGTCAGGATGTTTTGTTTCCTGGATGTCGACGGCGTCGGCAGCGCGTCTCAGCAGTGACGCTTCTGCTGTGATCAGCCGACCAGGCTCCGCCTCTCTGACTCTTGTCTGGACACAAACATCAACAAACGAGTGAAAACACCCGTTAAAAGGACAATTCTGACTGTTTCTGCGTCTAAACCTCGTTCAGATGTTTCTCCTGGTTCTTCATTTAAATAACGTCAACGATGGAAAAGACTCAGAATCGTCCTTTAAGCATCAATATGTAGTGACGTACTTACATCATATCTCATCAAAACTTTGTAGAATAACAGAAGAAAATAAACATCCTAAAAAAAGGGGAATTTCACAATTTTACATCTTCATCCCGCGGCGGCGGCGGAGCGTCGAAGGCGTCCGCGTCCGACCCGACGGACTGACAGGAAGTGTTTGTGGCTCCTACAGACGTCTGCTGGTCAGTGTCTCAGTTTGTAGGAACTCACATCTCCAATCAATCAATCAATCAATAAAACGTGACCAGTCAGTCCTTCTGGCTTCTCATAGGATCAGAGTTCACCGTCCGTCACACGTCACCGTCCTGAAACATTTTCTGAATGAGACTCGATTTATAACTTCAGCTGGTTTTTATCTAAAAATGAAAATTTAAACATTTTTTTTAAAAAATCACAGGAAGCAGATTTATGATCTGTGTGAAAACTTCTCATGTTTGTATTTTGTTTCTCCGGAGCTGGAAAAGGAAAACAAACGTTTCCAGGAGGATTGTGGGAATCCTGATGGACATTTTGGCAGCTGGGGGGGGAGGGGGGAGGGGGGGGGGGGTCGGGGGTCAAAGGTCATTCAGGATTAAATATGACAGAAGAACTGAAGAAGCAGTGAAGAAGAAAAAGTGATGTCATGTTTCCAAAGTGAAAAAGTTTCCAGAAAACCTGCAGCAGGTGAACGCTCCTCGGATCAAACGTCCCTGTGGCTCCGCCCCCCCCTCACTGCCCGTTGGCGGGGGCGTTGTTGGGGGCGGGGCTGGCGCCCTCGGCGCCGGCGGGCGGCTGGACGTTGTCGGCCAGGTTGTGAGCGTGCTCCAGGAAGAGGTCTTTGAGCACGCTCAGCTCTTTGCTCAGCAGTTTGATTTTGGCCTCCAGCCGCTCGTTCTCCTCCTTCAGCTCGTTGACGCGCTGCTGCGTGTCCATCGCCTTCTGCTTGCTGCGCATGCGGCTCTTCTTCACCGCCAGGTTGTTGCGCTCGCGGCGCTGGCGGTACTCTTCGCTGTCCTTGTCTGCCAGGGGCTTCTTCATCTTGCTGGGGGGGAGGGCCTTGCCGCCGGCGGCTGAAGGGTTGGCGGGGACGAGCTGGGGAACCTGTTGCAGTCCGGCGACCGCCGTCGGCAGAGACGAGGACGAGGCGGCGTGGGCCTGACTCTGGATGACGCTCACGCCGTTGTGGTCAGATGTGGTTAGTTTCGGCTGCGACGGCCGGCTCATTTGGATGTGCTGCCTGCAGCTGCTGATCTCTGAGTCTCCTCAGGCGTACAGATGAAACAGGAAGCAGAAGATCAACTGAGCGGAGCCTGAAGACGAGAAGGAACATTTGAGTTTACTGTCAGGAACAGATTAAAGACGCACCGACGTACCGCTGTTTCAATCATCCTGTCAGGCCTGACTTCAACTGTAACAAACAAATCAATACATAGACATACATTTACTGAACTGTTATTTATTAAAATGATATCTGATACCTGATGCAGCTGTTTGAGTCAGTATCTGATTGTTCTATAATCAGAGTGTGATATTAATAAAGCTACAGACTCTCAGGCCCAAATATTGTGGAATTTTGGAATAACGTTAAAAGGAAACTGATGGTGCGTTCAGATCCAACATTACAGTCAGACATCTGTATTTCACCATCAGATGATGCAGTAAAGTCTGCTGATAAACCTGGTGATAAACCTCCTCATGTTTCCATCACATCATACATTCATACATCACATCATACACTCATACATCATATCATACATTCATACATCACATCATACACTCATACATCACATCATACATTCATACATCACATCATACATTCATACATCACATCATACATTCATACATCACATCATACACTCATACATCACATCATACACTCATACATCACATCATACATTCATACATCACATCATACACTCATACATCACATCATACACTCATACATCACATCATACACTCATACATCACATCATACATTCATACATCACATCATACATTCATACATCACATCATACACTCATACATCACATCATACACTCATACATCACATCATACACTCATACATCACATCATACACTCATACATCACATCATACACTCATACATTACATCATACAGAATAAAACCAGTCTGGACCAGTTCCTGCAAACCTGACAGCAGGTTTTAATCAGTTGAAGATACAAACTGAGCGTCAGACGTATCTGAACGCATCAATATTGAACTGTGACTATTTATAACATGTGTATGTATGAAATCTATTTTCATGTCATTGCAGTTTCATGTTTAGATCACTGACTTGTTATTTTCATTATTTTGTTATATTTTCTCAGAACATTTTGCATGTTTTATAATTTTAGGATTCTGATTCTGCTGCACATGAAAAACGTTTTTCTACCAAACATTGTGCAGCGTTTCCACGCAGCCATGCTAGCTAGTAGCTAACTAGCTTATGGCTAACTAGCCTGTGCTTTCAAGCGGTTTGTGGCTGTTGTCCGCTTGTAAACACCGTCAGCCACATCACACACAGACAGGTGTTTCACTGTTTTACAGGACTGTTTCTCTTCACACTCACTTCCTGTCTTAAGTCCGTCTGTGGCAGCCTGAGGCTGCTGATTGGATAGTTTTCCTTGCACAAATCCTGTAAGAGATGTTCAGGGTTACACAGCAGGAATGACTTGGTCTGTTAAAGAACCCTCTACCTCAGTCAGCCTGTTGTTATTTTTGTTTACATTTTATTGTTATTTACACAGCTGTGTGTTTTGTTTAGCAGGAGAGAAGCTGTAACTGTTTTAATCTGTTATCATTGTTGAAAACAACTGAAGGAATACCGCCCCCCCCCCTCTCTGATGGTAACAACTCGACTGTTTTTTACGTTGTTCCCTGTAAGCGGGAATGTAATACTATGCACTTGTGCCTGAGCCGGTTTCCATGGGAACGCAGCTGTCCATCGTTCTGTGGAGGCTTTCATCATACGGAAGTAGGTGTGGTTTCAATTAAACTGGGTTGAAAACATAGATGTTCTCCCCCCCTCCCCCACCACCTCTTCCTCCTGTCTCTGAGAGCAGCAGCAGACATCTGACGCGATAATTGGTCGGATTATTATTCTGCACGGCCAATTAGCAGCGCTGCTGTGATTGGTCGGCGCGTTGCCATGCAGCCAGTCAGCTGTGCGCAGGGAAAAGCGCTCCGGGTGAAACCAGCAGCTCCGGCTGTTGCCTGCTGTTGCATCATCATCGGCTGCCTTTGTGCCGACAGAGGGAAACTCCGGAGTCATGCGGGGCTGATCACTAATCTCAGGTTTTAGGTGACTTAAAAAAAGGTTTGACCGAAATAAAAACACCGACACGGCGGATAAATCCAGGCAGGTCGCTTCAAGTCGGTGAATTTTGAATTTCGAAGCACTTTTAACAACTTTTTCTTCCCTCGAAGCCGCTAACAGATGGTTCACTACCTTTTGACTTCACAAGAAGCTTCTACACTTTACATTTACACGCTGACATGTGTTCAATCCGGATGTAAAGACAAACGAAGCCACATTTTCACTTTTCCTCTGACAACCCGTTCAACCGGGCAGCTAGCCAGCTAGCCTCAGTTAGCCTCTCATGCTAACGGGCTCTAACCTCACTGTTCGCGCTTCTTCTCCGACAAACAAAGAGTTTAAAACACAGTTTACCTTCACGGGGCGGCGGTGGGCTCAACCATCCGTCAAAGTCGGAAAAGTTTGGGTAGAAAGTTGGAGTTTCGTCCCGTCTGTGTGAGCTGTGAGTGTTTTTGTTTGGAACATGGAGAGGAGCCGATTGCGAAATCGCTTTTACCATGTACGGCAATGATCCAGGATCAGCCAATCAGAGGCGAGGAGAGGGCTGCGAAGCGAGTAGTGGACCAATTGCAGTTGCGTGTGCGGCAGAGTGATGCAATACACAGGATGATTGACATGTCAATCGACCAATCGGAAAGCGCTATTTTCTGTTGGTTTTGTTTATGTAATATGAGGTTGGTCAAATGAGTTCAAACATGCATGACTTCATCTCTGAAAGGCGAGATTTAACAACACTGAAACTACTAATAATACTTATTATACCTGCACTAGTTCTACTAACAATAATACTATAGTTAACCTGTACTATCTCATCTTTTAGTACAAAGAATCCACCTTCAAAATACTGTAAAATAAAGAGAAAACAGCCTATAAACACGTACAGGTGACATGTTACAGCGTCATTACATAAAGGAGAAAAACAAGGACAGTTACTATATACATGCACTCTTATCATAAACAGCTAAAAAAATGATAATGAAATTCATATTTTAATATGTATAAATTAAACAAAATATGTTTATAGTTAAATAATAAGACAAGAAAAATGTAATTAATGATTATTTTAATTGATTATAATTGTCAATTATTTGCTTCATTCACTGACTAATCATTTGTTCAATAAAACTTGAGTAAAAGGGGAAAAATGTGGATCAGTGTTTCCCAAAGACGATGTCTTCACATGTCCTGTTTAAAGATATTTAGTTATTGTTATATTCAGTTTACTGTCATAGAGACTAAAAAAAGCAGGAAATATTCACATAGAAGAAAAGACGACACAAAGAGATTCATCTGTTATCAAAATAGCCGCTGATTAATTTTCTGTCACTCAATTAATCAATTAATAGTTGCAGCTCTAAAAATGTGCTAAAACATTAAAATATAAATGTGAGAACTGAAGAGACTTGAAGTGATTTTGTTTCTGTCGTTAATTAAATGTGAGTTTTATGTTTCTGTAACGTTCTGCTGACAACAACAGTGTCTGTATTTATCAAACTGCTAAAAGTCAAATTTGGGACGTCAGTGAAAAATAAAAATTCTTCATTTTTATTCACAAACTTGAGAATAAAAACAATGAATCAGTTAGTTTTGAGGGTAAAAGTTAAATGTGTTTTCAGCAGATCTATTGATCAGGATCAATAACATGTTACTGAAGCAGCATCAGAGCTGTGTAGCTGATTAAACCACTTAGCTGTTCAAAAGAAAAGAAATCAGAAACTATTCTGATAATCGATTAAACCTTAAAATCAACAAACATTTCCTGCTTTTCTTTGTCTGATAGTCAGTTGAATATTATTCTACTGCGACAGTAGAATCTGTAGAATCTGCAGATTAGTCGACTGAATAAACTGTCAGGATTTCTTTTAAAGAATCAATAATCTGGCCGATGGAGGGTGGATCCATATCTCTGATTGGTTGTTGCTTCATGTGATCAGTTGACAGTTTTTACTTGTCGTTTTTTACAAGTTTAATAAATTTGAGTCCAGGAGAAAGTCCGACTTTTATCTGATTCCTGATTTTAATTGAGATTCTTATTTTCTTTTATTTCAATTTAATTTCTGTTTCTTTTATCTGACGTTACTGGAACTGGTTTCATCTGTTTTATCATAAAATGTAATGACTTTATAATTTGTTGATTTCTACAGAAGGTCCCTCGAGTAAACACAGGTGCTTCCCTCTTCTTACCCTCCACAGACTGTAAAAAACATCTATTTATCTATTTAAAGTGCACAGTTCCTGAATGAATACAATAAAAGTACTTTTAAACAAGAAAATAAATGACATGACTCTCTTTTAGCTGTTTTTACTCTCTACCAGCTCCTGAGGGAAATATCTGGCTCTTTAGCTGCTAAATGCTCCACTATGTTCACCAGCTAGTCTACAGCTAACTGTGAGCAGGTAGTGTTCAGCGGCTTTTCACAGTTTTTTCTCTGAAAACGACGCTATGAGACGCTGAGAGTGAACCAGAACAGTAAAGTTGCAGCCGGACAGATAAACAATGAGCTGAAACTCACTATAAAGCTCCGTAAAGCCGAGAGGAGCTGCAGAGTCTCTGTAGCTTCATCAATACGAGACACAACCAACACTGTTACTGTATAGATCAGACTGTGGAGGAGAGAAATATGTGTTATTATAGAAATATGTGTTATAGCAGTTTCAACAGGTCTGAAACCCAGAATCCACATGAACCAGTCTGTTGTGAGTTGATGCTGGTTGGTGTTCAGACTAGAAAGACGTCGAGCTGAACATCATTTAAAGTAACGGTGAACGATGGCGAAACTTTAACTTGCGATGTCATTCTGAAGTTGCACTTTGATTGCATCATTTCCTGTTATTGTATGAAATTTTTTAATTGTAGCTGAACAGTAACAGTAAACTATGAAGATCAGTGCAAACAGGAAGCTCTGTTAGCCTTTACTGTGGCTCACGCTAAACAGTTTAGGTTAGCGTGTTAGCATGCTAACAGTTAGCACTAAACACAAAGTACAGCTGAGGCTGATGGGAATGAGAGCTGCAATAATTTGTAGGTCGACAGAAAATGAATCTATTAACTGTTTTAGTCATTTTTTGCTGAATATTTGCTGGTTGCAGCTTCTCAACTGTGATGATTCGAAGCTTTTCTGGTCTGAGTCAAATATTAAACTTCACCATAAAGAGGAGAAACGTTTCCAAAGGTTTACTCAGCGGATGTTTTAGTTTCCTGCAGCGTGTTTGGAGACGTCAGACTGTTGATCAGGACACTCTGTGGATTTTACATTAAAGCACATTTTTAATATCCAGTATGAACAGGAGGAATGATTACAGACACCTGACTGCTGGTTTAACACACTGGGAACACTGGGGAACACTGGGAACTCTTCCTTTAAGTCCAATATCAAACACAAAAAGCAAAAATAAATAAATAAAATGAATAAATAAACAAAATAACTAAGGTTCTTACATAATTTATAAAACTTGAGCAGTTTGTTTTGAGGCTTCATCAGATTATATTATTACACTAAACAACAGAAAGACTTTTATCAGTGTTTTGATGTTTTTAAAGTTCTCAGTGACAGTAAACAGAACATCTTTGGGGTTTCTGGATCATTGATCAGAAGAAAAAGATATTTGTGGTTAATTTATGAATTACAGAAAAATAAAAACATGTTAAAACACTAAAAACCAAAAAATGACGACACAACAAATGAAGTAAAAAATAAATAAACAAACACATCAAAACTGAATTTGAAATCTCGTGATGATCATGTTTCATTATTTATAGATCAAACCACTAATCAATAATCAATAAGCAGATAAAGGGATCTTCCACAGTATCAGCCTCAGCGTGTCTGTCAGCGTCTCCGCCGTCAGAGGGCGCTGCAGTCCAGGTTCTGGCTCTGCAGTCAGACCCGGTTTATCCTGAATAACCTCTGTTCCCCCTGCAGGGACCCCCCCTCCCTCCTTCACCCTCCACCCTCCCTCCCTCCCTCCTCCTCCCCCACCACCACCACCACACCCTCCACCCTCTGCGCCCCCCCCTCCCCTCCTCCGCCCCCCCATCTGCCCAGATCTGCTGCTCGGAGGGAAGTTTTTACTCCTGCTTTCTGATCTCTGAGCCTCCACATCACATGAAATATAACAAATAAGACATGAATATTTTATATGTTATATTTGATAAATAACACTATTAACTGAAAACTAAAAGTTCATTTTCTTCACTTTTAACAAGATATGAAAATTAATCTACATAACAATTCATAACGTCTTTATTATCTTATTCATTGTATTAACAATAGTGTCTCAATTTAACTTCATTAAACATGTTTTTAAAGTTTTGCTGCATAAACGTTTATTATTATTACTATGGTTATGATTATTATTATTATTACGCCATTGATGATCTGTATTGATTATAGGATATTTATTGATGTATTTTCAGCTCATTAAAGGCTCAAACATGATGAGAGACGCGTGATATGAACTTATTGTTACAGCTGTCAGCGCTGCTCTTTGTTTGGAGATTCATAAGTTCAGAAGAGGAGCCATAAATTTAATAACCTGTATTTTATCATGCGTGCAGACTGTGATATGAGCCGCTCCCTGCAGCCATCACAGCTCACTGCCTTCACACAAACACGTGTTAGAGGAAACACGGCGGGATGTATAGAAGCTGTAGATGTCTGTAAAACATCTACAGCTTTACTTTGACATGATGTCACGCAGCTCATGAACTTCTGCTGCTAGAAGACTTTTGTTGATCTTGTTTAATATGAAAATAGTTGTGAGTGAGTTTGGTGACAAAGATTCCTGCAGTGAGACATGAACACGGAGGATAATTAATGTTTTATTTGAGTTTTTCCTCCGAGAAACGTTTCTGTACAGTGACAGCGGGTTAAATCCAGGACTGTAGTGTGTGTGTGTGTGTGTGTGTGTGTGTGTGTGTGTGTGTGTGTGTGTGTGTGAGTGTGCGTGTGCGTGTGTGTGTGTGTGTGTTCCCGCCCACTCCCTCCTGCTATATAACCGCAGTTTGACAGCTCAGAGTTTACTGAGCAGAGGAATCAGAGCGACGTCCTGCTGCTTCTCTCCTGCTGGATCAGAAATAAAAGCCTGTAACTCTCCTCGCGCCCCTGCAGCCTTCCGCGCATGTCTGCAGCTGTCTGACCCCCCTCTCACCTGAGGACCTGACAGCGGACCTAACTTTCTCCAAACTGGATTCCCGGAGCTCCTCGCCATGCATGCCCGGGTTTAGATTCTCCATGGAGCTCTCTAACCTGTACGAGGTCGCGCCCCGGCCACTAATGAGCAGCCTGCCCCACAGCCAGCAGCCCTCCTCCGGCTACAGAGACCCGGCAGAGCTCGGCGGTGAGATCGGAGACAACGAGACCTCCATCGACCTGAGCGCCTACATCGACCCGTCGGCCTTCAACGACGACTTCCTGGCCGACCTGTTCCACCACAGCTCCCGCCAGGACAAGCTGAAGATGATGAGCGGAGAGTACGACCCGGTGCCGTGCGGCCCGGGGCCCCAGCAGCTCTACATGTCCAACTACATGGAGTCCAAGCTGGAGCCGCTGTACGAGCACAACCCGCCGCGGATCCGACCGGTGGCCATCAAGCAGGAGCCCCGGGACGAGGAGGACCTGAGCCCGGCCATGCCCCCCAACTACCACCACCCGCACCCGCAACAGTACTCCCAGCATCCCCAGCAGCAGCAGCCGCAGATGCCGCATCTCCAGTACCAGATCGCGCACTGCGCGCAGACCACCATGCACCTCCAGCCTGGCCACCCGACGCCCCCGCCCACCCCGGTGCCGAGCCCGCACCAGCACCAGCACCACCACCAGCACCCCCACCAGCACCAGCAGGGCGGCCTGAAGCTGCTGGAGCAGCGGGGAGGCGGGAAGCCCAAGAAGCACGTCGACAAGAGCAGCCCGGAGTACCGGCTGCGGCGCGAGCGCAACAACGTGGCCGTGCGCAAGAGCAGGGACAAGGCCAAGATGCGCAACATGGAGACGCAGCAGAAGGTGGTGGAGCTGACCAACGACAACGACAGACTGAGGCGGAGAGTGGAGCACCTGACCCGAGAGCTGGACACGTTACGGGGCATCTTCAGGCAGCTGCCGGACGGATCCTTCAAACCGCTGGGCAGCTGAGAGACTACTGCACCGGACTGGGACCGGACTGGAACCAGACTGGAACCGGACTGGGACACTGCTGGATTTACTCACTAACGGTTCCACATCTCTTCATGTGTGCGGACGGACTGAGAGCTGTGAGGAGACTGAGGCAGCTGAGGTGTTCACTGCAAAAATATCCGTCTTAACTAAGAATTTAGTCTTTAACTGAGTCCCGAAACTTGAATTTCTCTCAAGTGAAAAGTGAAAAGATCCGCAAAGTTTCTCGAGAAAAGACGAATAAAAACCAATCAGACTTTTTTTTTTTATTCAGTCTTCAAGATGAGAAAACTTTGCAGCCAAAGTGGTGAGAAAATGTCTCTTGTTTCTAGAAACAAGTGGTTGTAGAAAATTCTTTAGACGAGTTAATTTTCTTGGAAACAGGTGAACTCATCTGACCAATCAGCTCACCGGGATCATTCTTCACTTGTGCACTCAGTAAAAGACAGATTCACTCGTTCAGACTGAGTCTTTTTGCAGTGTTCATGTGCCTTTATGAACTTTTTTTTTGTGCAAAAGCCGATAAGCTCGTTCCCCCTGCAGATCCACACAACAGAGGACTGGTTGTTTTTGTGCCTTACGTCGTACAGACTGTGTGCCCTGACACACTCTACTCACATATCAGTGCAGCTAAGGTAGGGCATGGTGGCCATGGTCCAAATCAGCCTGTTGTGCATGTTTTCTTTAATTATTTTCTGTTTGTTTTATACATCTCCATATCCTCCTGATGAACTAGAACGTGTCTTTATAGAGCTATGAAATGCAAAGTGCACACTGCTTGCATGTAGGCTAAACTGTATGTTCATGTATGTATTTGTATTTTCTTCCTGTAGAGACAGAGTCATGTTTGGATTTGTTGTTAAATGAGGGCTGTTGGGCCGCTCTGGTACGCGTCACAGGTTCGAGAACCGTCCGTAAGAGGACAAAACTAATATCCTGATAACAAGCATTATCTCCACACCAGTGATCACATGATAGAAGCTCGTGTTCCTCCCACTGACTCACATGATTTTTTAAATGTTTGAAATCCTGCAATATTCAAAATAATAATAATAATATCTGTTCTTGAGTATCTCAATCTGCTGCAGATTTTGGTCAAACTGAACTATTTATTCACTGAGACACGACAACTGTGAACCATCATAATATCTCCATGTTGTTGCTGTCAGGTGAAAACCTTGTATCTCCACTTTCAAACCTGTTTTAAGGATTAAAAGCTCAAAACATTTTTGTAGACTCACAAAAAATCATCTCAAATGTTTGAATCATGTTGTTTCATCCTCCTGAAACTGGCGGCTTTTCTCTCTTTAGTTCCTTAAAAGTTCTTGGAGATACAAGTTTTCCACCTGATTGTAGCATGTTATCTGTATGAATGATAATCATGTTTGAGTTATGGCCCAGCTCTGTGTCTGACGGTGTGATTTAAAGCCAAAGTCATAAATACAAACACACACACATGTAAACAGACTGGAATTGAAACTGTGGTACCTGCTTCATCATGTCACCGTCCACTGAAAACCACACATCTCCCGAACCTGCTGCAACACGTCTGTCTGAAGCTCAGAGATGACGGCGAGGAACGTTTCTGGAAAAGTGTTTTTATGAGTTTTTATGAGCTTCTTTTCACGTCTTTGGAGAAAAACGGTGCAGACTCGGGAGAGACGTGTGGTTTTCAGAGGACGGCGGCGGCGGTGAAGCGGCTCTCTCTCGTATGCACTATTTGTCGTCAGATGAAGCACATTTGTCTTTGACATGTGGGTACTTTGATCCGAAAAGAAAAAGAAAAAAAAGAACACGCCTCGCTCTACATACATGTATTTATCTGTAAATGATTCAGAAAAAAACAAACAAACAAAAACAAAATGTGAAAAGGGTTTCTATGCAACACGTCTCTTCCTCTTTTCCACTGTTGAATCATCACACACACACACACACACACACACACACACACACACACACACACTGAGTGCCTTCTGGTCCTCTGAGATGACCTTTGACCTCTTGCTGATCTGCTCCTTTTCGTCTGTTAAGACATTTTTAGAGACGATGATTTTGTGTCAGCGAGGAAAAAGGAAGCACTTTTTGTTTTTTTGTTTTTACAAACTCTGACATTTTGTTTGAAAGTCCACGTCCCAATTGTAAAATAAACATATATATATAAATATATATATATATATATATATATAAATAAATATATAAATGAAATACCAAAACATGAGAATTCTTATAATAAAAGAGCTTGTTTTTATCAGATTCTGTTTGCTGTTTGTTGATTTGTTTTCCAGCTGTTGATGTAATAAATGTTTGTCTTGAAGCTGCAGCGTGCAGGCGGCTGATAGGTGGCGCTCACACGTCCGTCATCAGCTGTCAGCTTCACTCTTTAACATTAAGGAATCTGCAGCTTTTAGATAAAAAAATGATGATTTCTTGTGTTTGTCAGCTGATTGTCTCAGTATGAAGACACACATGGTTCATATTTATATCACTGACTGTGACTTTAAACCTGCAGCAGCTGATGTTTAGTTTCCATCAGAAAACACAACTCTGACATATTATCATCTTTAAGTTGATATGTTGAACTTGTTACCTACGGAGCAACATTATCATTCATGTTTTTACTCTCTACCAACTCCTGAGGGAAATATCTGGCTCTTTAGCTGCTAAATGCTCCACTATGTTCACCAGCTAGTCTACAGCTAACTGTGAGCAGGTAGTGTTCAGCTGCTTTTCACAGTTTTTTCTCTGAAAACGACGCTATGAGACGCTGAGAGTGAACCAGAACAGTAAAGTTGCAGCCGGACAGATAAACAAGGAGCTGAAACTCACTATAAAGCTCCGTAAAGCCGAGAGGAGCTGCAGAGTTTCTGTAGCTTCATCACTACGAGTCAATAACACATCACACACTGACACATCAGACTGAGGAGGAGAGAAATATAGATTATTATAGAAATATGTGTTATAGACTAACTTATACTGACACCTGAACGTGATTCTGTAACTCAGCCTGTTACAACAGAATCATTTATATTATAGATATAAATATATAACAGCGTACTGATACACGTGCTGCAACTACAAGGGAAGAAGAAGTGAAGTTTGGGAGTTAGACGATAATCTGGAAACTTAAAATGAATTTATACTGCAGCTATATTTTATATTTTATCATTACAGAATCAAATATGAGCGATAATCAGGATGAAATGAGCAGTTTATTTATTTCAAAATGACCACAAACTACGGACCAACACTGGAGCTCCAGATGACATCACGAACAGGTCAACCACACTGCAGAGAGGCCGTTCATCAATAATCCAAATCAAACTTGAATCAGTTACAATCAAACAGCTGCTGATGCATCACGAGGACGTGATGTACGCAGGAAACAAACAAAGTATTTCACTTTTATTTAGATTTATGAATCAAATGCAACAAACAAAAGAAGAAATAAATGCTCCTGCTGCAGGTGCATGCTGGTCCGTCACCTGAAGCACCGCACAACAAAACACAATAAACAACCAGTAAACTGAAGTCAACACAATAAACAAGGAAATAATGAAATACAACTGAACTCTAGTCCAAATAAAGCAAATATCTACAGTTATCAAACAATATTACATTATCAATATAACAACAAACAAACTGATAAATATCTCTGACAGGCAGAGTTTCTTTTTATAGTTTTGGTGTTTATTTGTACAGTAAAAAGTCTTTTTATGAACCAGCGTCCGTCTAACTGCCTGGAAGACTGATCTGATGTTTTCTGTTCACAGTGACGCCGACGTGACGTTCACTGACAAACTTTATGGAATCATTGATCGATACGATGAGCTGTGAGATCAGCAGGAGTCTTAATACATGTTGAGCTGATCACAGTCAGGTTGCTGTGCAGGATGAACGGCATCGTACCTCTGCTGTGTATCTGAGTCCTTCAACTGGAGCATGAAGAGGTTTTTGATGTGCAGGTGGAGACACACTGTGGAAATGTTCATTAATCAGTTATTATCTGTATTCATTGTTCAAAGTGTTTGATTTTATAATTATTCCCTGCAGTCTTGATATCACGACTTCAGCTGGTTCAGTTTTGTGGTTCTTCTTCGTGTTTTTCGGATAGTTTTGTTCAAAACAGGCCTGTTTGGTGTTGTAGTGGCGTTTTACGTTCCCACTCTTCATTATGGCTGCTGTTTCATAGCCAATCAGACTCTGTGGTCTCGCCTCTGGCAAAATGAAGACATATTTCTCAGTCCAGTCATCCTTAAATACATGTTTTTCACTGTCAACCTTTCTCTCTGTTTTGTATTGGCGAGTTTTTTTTTCAAACTTCTGTTTATTTGGGTGTTTTGGTACATGTGTAAATACAATTACATATATTATATATGTATATGTTGTACATTTACTGGTGCAAAGGAAAGAGAAAAAACAAACAACAGATGAGACAAAAAAAGAACAACAGAGATGATTCAGATATTACTGGAAACACTGGTGTCTTATCAGATACCAGTTATGAGTTTATCTTATTAAAATAATCTATGAAAAGCCAAACTGAACATATGAACCTTTCCCCAGAGAACAACAACCAAAAATACCAAAACTGAGGCACAAGGAATCATTTCATGTGTGAGTAGTTATTAAACCACACTGTTATGAACATGTTGAGTTTAATATACCGTTCTCATTATAAGTAATGTTAACTGGGGCGATTAGACCAGACCAGTATGTACTATGGCTACCAGTTAATATATTAATATATGTTCATCTACATGTTCATATCTATGAGGTGATGTAATACTGATTTGTGGTTACATTTTGTTTCTGCTCAGGATTAACTTGTTATTCAGTCTCTGCTGTGGTTTGTTTGTTCTGGTCTGAATCAGTGGATCAGTTATATTTAATATATTTAATATAATATAAATATAACAAAAACAACACAAAAGAGTTCCTGCACACAAATCTGAGTCTATGAGTCTTCTTCAGGTGAGCTGAACTATTCAGCTGTGAGCGAGATTCTTTCAGTTTCTTTTCACACAGAAAAAAATTCCAAGTGAAGTAAAAAGCATCACTAACAGCCAGGTGAGAACTTTCTCTCCTCTCATTGGTCAGAAGTCAGGGGCGGGAGTGAGAAGGTAAACACAGGAAGAAGGTCCTGCATACACTCCCATCTGCCCAAATAGTCCAGGTCAGACCTTCATTCATTTTCCAGCTAGCAGCTAGCAGCTAGCAACTAGCAACTGCCAGTCAGCAACCAGAAGCTAGCAACTAGCAGCTAGCAGCTAGCAACCGCCAGCCAGCAACCAGAAGCTAGCAACTGGCAGCTAGCAACCAGAAGCTAGCAACCAGCAGCTATCAGCTAGCAACCAGAAGCTAGCAGCTAGCAACCAGAAGCTAGCAGCTAGCAACCAGCAGCTAGCAGCTGGCAACCAGAAGCTAGCAACCAGCAGCTATAAGCTAGCAACCAGAAGCTAGCAGCTAGCAACTAGCAACTAGCTAGGCCTGTTGCCTAGCTAGACCAGCAGAGGCCTGCTAACAGAAGTGATGCACCTCACGTCTGGGGACTCTCTCACATTGTAAGTTGTTGTTGGGCAGAGGGAGGTTGCATCACGTTCCCGCCACAAACAGACCGAAACCACTTCCTCTAAAGCATCTGTGTGGTTGTTTGGTCCGAGTACGATTTCTGAGTTCAGACTCATTAACGAACTGTCCCGTTCAACCAGACTGAACTACTGAGAGGAAAACAGCCTGAGTGTCTGAGAGCTCCGACCTCCAAAAATGAGGATCATACATGATGAACTGTTACCAAAACTTTGAACAAAACAGAAGAATCAACATCCCGAATGAGCAAAAACAGTTGATTCTTGAAACTAGTTGAATTAGAAACAAGTGAAACGTCTTCCACATCACACTGAGCCACCGGTTAAGACGCACATTTGTTTGCAGTGTTTTATTTCAGCAAAGGAATGTAGAAAACTGTCATAAAAAATAAGTAAAGAATTAGAAATGTAGATAGCAGCAGGATGGAGGAAGGAAAGAAGGAAAAGCAGAATGTAAGGAGGAAGCAGGTTGATAGAAAGCGGCAGCTGGCAGAGAGTCTGCCTGGAGACTGATGATGACTTCCAGATGTTGCTGACGGTGTCACTGACTGACTGAAATATGACTGATTCTACATGAAATATGTGCCTGTAAACATTCAAGATGTGAATGCATCATCACAACAATATAATATCAGCTACAGGAATGTTGACGAGGTGGAACCAACTTGACCTGAAGAAGGTCACGTTCAAACATAAAAATATTCAGCCTGTGATTTATTCTTTAACGTCTTAATGTTAAAACTGTTCAACATTTCAATAATTTATCTTGTTTTCCGTCTTCTCCAGAGTCACATGTTCAGATGAAGATATCAGATTCATCTCTGTGCTTCCTGTATAGCGATATGTCCAGGATATGATTAGCCTAGCTTAGCATAAAGACTGAGAGCAGAGGGAAACTGCTAGCCTAGCTTCATCAAAACAGAAAAAAACACACCCTCAAAAACTCAAAGTCTGTCTGATGGACATGTTAAATGTTTATTGAGGAAGTAGAAATAGAAATGTAAAAAGGAGACGTTGTGGCTTTAGCAGCGGTTAGCACTGTTAACAATCAACCAACCAATAATCACACCTGCCCCGCCCCGAGGTACTGGTTCTGTGCACAACGGTCCTGATGACCTCAAAGATAATATATCATGCTTTTAGTGGTTTTCTGTTATTTATATCCTGTCCTGATGTCGGATGTTAAACATGGTGAAAGTTCCAAAACGTGAGGTGAACGTACGTAGAAATGCTGCCTGCAAGTCAAAACTCAGGGCTTCAACCTGCTCTGAACGCTTCGTTTGAGACGTTTTTTTCTAATTTGCTAACGAGCTGACATCGAGTCATCGCACATGCTCATAAACAGCCATCTGTGCTGTAGCCTTGGTTGCTAAGGTGGTTGCTAAGGTGGTTGCTAAGGTGTTTCCATGTGTTGTTCAGCTCCAACATGTACGGATGAATTTGAGAAGTTGACATTTGGAGTAAAGAAGGAGAAGAAGAAGTGAAATCCTGCTACTATAGTTTGTTTACGTAGCCTCCGGAGCCGGAGGAAGCTTCCTGAAAGCTGACCAATCAGAACAGAGTGGGCTCATCAGGAGGCGGGGCCTTAAAGAGACAGGAGCTAAAACGGCCTGTTTCAGACAGAGGCTGAACTGAGGGGCTGCATAAAGGACCAGTAGAAGATAAATAAGGAGTTTTTAACTGGAAATCATGTGAAGATATTCCAGTAGAGCCTCAGAATATAAATATAGAGCTGGAAATATGCAGAATATTTGTTTTCTTTAATAAACTGATAACGTCACATTTTTTCATTGACCATGTCCACCTCCCTCCCTACACACTCTGATTATATTCGTTATCTGGGTGTGTGTATGTTTTATGGATAGTACATACTGTATGTACTGTATAGAAGTATCTGTGGATGTATATATTGTGTGTATGTGTTGTAGTCTGCAGTCTGAACTACCCACTACTATCAATCCACCCATAACGGATCAATAATTGGCTCCACATTGATGAACTACAACAGTAAAATGCTCTTCCATGTATTTGTTAGTGATAATAATGTAATAGATAACAGATAGATTACTCTGATACTTTAAGTACATTTAGCTCTCAGTATTCCTACTTTTACTAAAATACAATCTTTCTTTCCCTCTTTCATCCCTTCTTCTTTGCTTTCTTTTGTTCTTCTTGACTTTTATCTTTCTTTGTTCCTTTCTTTCAACTCTCCATCTCTCTTTCTTCTCTTGCTTTCCATCTATTCTGCTTTCTTTCCTTTGTTCTTCCATTTTTCTATCTTTTCCTTCCATCTCATTCTTTTTTCTTTCTTTCCTCTGAGTCACTGAAAGAAAAGGAAGCAGAACTGATGTTTTATCTTCTCGTTGTCATGTGTGAGTTTAACATCATCATCATCAGTCTCAGTGTCCAGCAGAGAAACGTCCTGTTGGTATTTTTTATTGTTTTTTATCTGTTATCTGTTAATTTCTGGTCGATTGCGGCTCTGTATCCGTGGTAGCCGAGCTGATAATCCACTGACACTGTTTCAACATGTTGTGGTTTTGGCTGGATGTCTCTCAGTGTGTGTAAAGACACACAGGTCTTTCATTTTGTTTTTGGACCAGCGAGAGGATTTGAATGTCTGATGTTGGCCGCAGAGTCTTCCTGCGGATGGAAGACATTAGCCTGTTAGAGGCTGGAACTTCTTTCTCTGCTTTTTTTTCTGTTTTATTTCCATTTTATATCCAGAAATCCTCCACTGGCTGCTTCTCTCGCTGCCTCTCTGAGTCCAGGGCCTGTTGGCCGGACTTCAGTGTTAATAATCCTCTCACACGGTCGAGTGAGCTGAGTTTCATTTTCACCGCTGACAAATCGCTGTCATATTTAGGATGGAGTTGGCCGCCGCTGAATGTTGAGGTTTGGAAGAAGCGGTCGGATCCTTTATTAAAGAGTAAATTCACATTAAATCCACTGTTAGTAAATTCACTGTCACTTTATCATACTGTCAGCTGATTCAGGTCTTCACCAGAGAAGATCCAGTCCTCCGTGGACTCCTCATCCTGGAGGAAAGATTATGGAACAGATCGACTCATTTGATGGAAATTATGATTTGATTAAAACCCCGTCTCCATATTGAGACAGCTGTAACACCTGAACGCCAGGTGTTGAGACTGAATCAGAACAGCTGAAAGTCATCAATAAATGCTGAGAAACAGACTAAACTAACTATAATGCATAAACTGTTGAACTGAAAGTAATGACTATGTTGTAAAAGTGATGATTAACCATTGAAATAGTTAATAGTTACAGACTAACAGTTGAAATAATGAAGTAAAAATGATTTTAAATGTTAAATTTTGCTGTTAGAATCATGAAAAACCTTCTGTAACGATATTCCTGTTTATCAGTTAATGGTGTTGAATAAGATCCAGTTTAAAACCAGTTCAAACAAACACAGTTGGAACATAACGAGGTGTTGATCAGACTGTAATCTGTAATAATGGGCTTCATTAGTGAAAAACACCTACAGAATAAAATCCTTTTTTTTTAAAGTTCACAGATTGTTATCGTCTTATTCCCAAACTTCACATCTTGTTCCCTCGCAGCTACATGTGTGTCGGGGGGTTCAGGAGACTCAGCCAGAGCCTGCAGGCTGTTCAGTCCTGGACCCAGAACAGTTCATGTGAAAGAGTCAGCAGTAAACTGCGAGGAGGTCACTGCTGCAGTCTAAAGTCAGGATGATCTGAAAATGATGAGAAGCAGCTTAAAATCGAGTCTGCGGTCATAAATCCGGCTCACATGTACGTTTTTTTTTTTGTTCTGGATGTCCTGCTTTACTCTGCTCAGGAGAACATGTGGTTATTCTCAGATTCTCAGTGTTTGCAGTCTCAAAGTGCTTTCGTTATATTGACATGTTGTGTGGAGAGTGTGTCAGCGGCCGTATCTATCTATCTGCTCTATTTGGCTATCCACTTTTTCTATTTGGCCTGTGTTTAAAGATTAACTGGCTCTTTTCATTGACTCGGAGCAGGCAGAGTTGACCGAGCAGCACTTTACTCGGCGTGCACGTCGAGCTGAAAGGCCGGTTAGTGCTCTCTCTGTTTGTTCTCCGATAGAGGAGACTGAGGCGTCCTCGTGCAGTCACATGGACCCTGAAGACAGACTTTACAGGACTTTCAGCCTGGATTCAGTGGTCACCCCAGTAAAGGAGCCTGCAGCCAGACAGCATCATGTTACTGAACATACAGACTCTTTACTGGCTGCATACTGCAGTTTAAATGCTCATTAATACATAAGACTGTATGAAGCATCTGTATCAGTGTCACTTCAGAGCTGATGGTTTTAATTGATTAAACTTCATTTAACAAAGAAAAAAAACACAAAATATGTCTGAAAACACATCAAAGTATCAGAGTAATAATGACACATCTAGAATCTAAAATACCCCAAAAACTGATGAATTATGCAGCGATGATTGAAAATCATGAGCAGAAAGCAAAGTGTTGCAGAAGCAGCAGCAGCGTAGATACATAACAGCAGCCTGGTTAGTTTATGGGTTTGACCTTTGAGCCAATCAGATGCTCGTAAGATGTTCGTAAAATAGGTGAACTTAGTTCCTTCAGTCAGTCTGAACAGAGACGACACATTAAAACACATAATGACACATTTACACACAGCGATGGAAACTTACTGAGTACATTTACTACCAGAGGTACTTATACTGTACCATGTGATGCTACTTTCTACATTTCAGAGGGAAATATTGTACTTTCTACTCCACTACATTTATTTGACAGCTTTAGTTACTTTTCAGATGAAGATTTGACACAATGGATAATATAACAAGCTTTTAAAATACAACACATTGTTAAAGATGAAACCAGTGGTTTCCAACCTTTTTGTCTTTTGACGTCTTACAAAAAGCAGTGTGTAGTCGGGGTCACATTTCACATGTCTATGAGTTGTTAACAGCTCCACCAAATAGTGATTTTTCCCTCTAAACTTCTCACATGCTTTCATTTCAATAAATGTTCAAATGATCCAATATTTCAGCAAAAATCAAAGATTTCAGAAAAAGTCCAAAAACTGAAAACAGATTTGTGTATCAGAACTTTGTTTTTTCTTCTTTCCTCTCCCATTAATCATCTCACCACCCCTCAGATTTATCTGCTGACCCTTTGGAGGGGCCCCGACCCCTAGGTTGGGAACCACTAGACTAAACTAGCTAACTGTATATAAAGTAGTGTAAACTAGCTCCACCTCCAGCAGCTACAACAGTAACATGCTGCTCTAACACTGATGCTTCACTATTAATAATCTAATGATGTCATATATAATAATATATCAGTCAGAGGGACCAAACCACTACTTTTACTGCAATACTTTAACTACATCAAGCTCATAATACTTATGTACTTTTACTGCAATACTTTAACTACATCAAGCTCATAATACTTATGTACTTTTACTGCAATACTTTAACTACATCAAGCTCATAATACTTATGTACTTTTACTGCAATACTTTAACTACATCAAGCTCATAATACTTATGTACTTTTACTGCAATACTTTAACTATATCAAGCTCATAATACTTATGTACTTTTACTGCAATACTTTAACTACATCAAGCTCATAATACTTATGTACTTTTACTGCAATACTTTAACTACATCAAGCTCATAATACTTATGTACTTTTACTGCAATACTTTAACTACATCAAGCTCATAATACTTATGTACTTTTACTGCAATACTTTAACTACATCAAGCTCATAATACTTATGTACTTTTACTGCAATACTTTAACTACATCAAGCTCATAATACTTATGTACTTTTACTGTAGGAGGATTTTTTAAGGAGTATTTTTACTTGTAATGAAGTATTTTTATTTGCTGTATTGGTACTTTTACTGCAGGATGTGAGTACTTCTTCCAGCTCTGCATGTATAATATATAATAAAGATGGAGGTTGGTGTCGTCCAGTGTTGGAGGGTAAAATGATGAAGTGTATGTGTGGTGTAATCAGCTGTTCTACTTCCTTCTTCTTCTTCTTCACTGTAATCCACTTGTTTTTATTTGCCTTTTCGCCTTTTTGTGTACAGTGTTCAGTTACTCTTTAAGGAGTAATATGCTGATGTGTAGATGAAGCTGCTGAGTGTTAAAACTCAGAAACAGCTTCTTCACAGAACAAAAGAAATGAAACCAGGAGGTTAAAACAAGAGAAAACACATCACAGATTCTCAGATTCAGAGCCAGTTTTTTTTTAATTTCTCTGTGTAACCGAGCAGAATCGAATCCTCTCTGATGCCACAATTATTTGCAATTTATGCTGCGAGGCCTCGCTGGCAGCCTGAGACAAAGAGCAGGAATATATCTCCCTGTTTATACTCTCGCTGCCTTTGAGTCGGTTGGCATTTATTGGCTCCGAGTGAAACTATGAGGAACGTTAGCGCAGCTCGGAGGGAAACTTTTTGTTTTGTGTCTCTGAGAAGCATATTTTGGAGCGTGTTTTACGAGCCCGTCAGGAGGAGATTGATTGTAAAAGCGCCGTCAGCTACGGCACACGAGATTTATTTTTAATGCCAAGGATTCGTTCCTCTCGTCCCGGCGCGTTTTGAGACGACTCAGCAGATTTCTGAGGGCCGCCACTTTGATCGTCACACCTTCCTCTCGGCCTGACAGCTCCGGTTTGGAGCCGCTGTTTGTTTTCTTCTCTGCTGATTTATGATGCTTCATTACAGCTTTGATTTCTCTCCCAGATAATTGGAGGTGAATCTCTGACAGTTTGAAGGTTTGCGGTGTTTGATTCTCTGGACGGTCGGCGCTCGTTAATAGAAGGCGTCCAAAACCTGCAAGGCATTGTGGGAGAGAGCGGGAAGCAGCGCCCTATTCAGATGCTCAGTAAACCTGTTGACTGCAGTAAGAAGTCAGAGTTCAGGTCAACAGTTTAAACTCTGCACACCTGCACAGGTGTTTTCACTCATGATGTCACATCCTGCTCTCCAGAGGATGAACTCTCTGCTCCGAGAACAGAAACCTAAACAGAGCAGCGTGTTGCATCCAGAGGAATTTTGTGGGTAAAGTGAATCTTTAAACATTACAATCGTCCCAATAAGAGTGACGACCCCGAGAACACTTAAATCCTCTTCCTGTTTACGGCTGCTCCACAGTCCCGTTAAATATTCAGAGTGTTTGTGGGGTTTTTACCGCCCGGAGAGGCGAATGAATGATATGAAACTCTTCTGTCATGCTTCGTGCATGTAAACAGTCGCAGCTCAACATCTGCAGCTCCTCCCAATAAAACAGCACATTCCACATTTATGGCAGAACAAAGACAAACATGTAGACGCTCATCCGCCAGCGCAGCCATGCAGGAATCCATTTCTTCTTCTTCACTGCTGCTGCTGCTGGAGTCATACTGATGACATCACACCTGAACCGCCACAATAAAGCTTCCTGGATAATGAATCCATCATATATGTTTACATGATTTGAACATTTGTTTCAGAGAGATCATGTTTTGTCTGCTGTTTTTCAACTAAAAAAAAATACTACAATTCCCATGATCCTCAGCTGCTGTAGCTGTGGAGAAGAAGGCCGTTTGTAGTTTAGTTTAGTCCGTATTAACAGTCGGTGATGCTGCTGCTGTCGACTGCAGTAAAGCAGAAACAGAAGAAGAAGACGTGATGAACAGAGCGACGGTCAGAGCTGAAACCATGGAGACGTGACATCACAGCTTCCTCTGTCAGTCATACAAACACGTACTGAACGTCTGCCGCCATGTTTGCGTCCCTGAAGCTTCAGTCACATGTTTCCTGTATGACATCATCAACTTTTCCACCTCATCCCAGCAGAGGAAGCGTTTTATCATTTGAATCATGTTGGATAGAAACACAGCTGGGACGTAAACCAGTTGCTGAACGTGACCCTGAAGTTAAAACTGAAATGATTTAATTACATGCGACATGAATTCTAAGCTGTGATTGGGTGTTTCTTGCTGAAATGCACCCTGGGAGTCGTAGTCTCTCCACAGTCTTGTAGCTTTGAAGCAGATATTTTCTAACGGAGTTGTTCATCTTGTGTCCTGATGACTCAGCCAGGAGATGTTTGGACAGAAAACAGATAAATAACTCTCTGAATGAAATGAAATAAGAGTCGGTGATAAAAAAACAAACTGGACTCCAGGAGTCAGAAAGTTACAGAGATTCACGACTAAAACTGTGTGAACGCACAAAACAGAAACATGCGGACAGATTGTTTTCATCAGATTTATAAAACTCTGTGTGCACATGGTTCTGTTTTATAAATTGCATCGCATGTGCACAAGCATTATTTCCACTCCCACTGTTAAGACATAAATGGACGGAGACACGCTCAGCTGTTTGCAGATCAATACGCTGCCTGTCAGTGAGAAGAGCGGCTGGCAACAGTCATCATCAATACACAGCAGAGAGCTGATCAATGATTCATAGAGCTGGTATTAAGAGCTTCAAGGTCATCAGCAGAGAAATGATTCAATCAATGAATCATTGAACTATCAGAAATAATATTGATAGCTGCACCTTTGATCAGCATTTTGCAGATCATCTTTACTTCATGACTGTAACCATGGCGACAAAGATCCATTAACTTTAACGGAGTACTTATTTGAACCCTAAACTAAACTAAAGCTTTGTCTTTAAGGTAGTGTATGGTTAGTAGGACGTGTTGATGTCTGAACGTGTCGAGATGTTCTGCAGTTTATTTGTAGGAAATAGTGAACAATACGCATCATTAACACGCGTGACCTCCGGTGTCTCCAGGATGACGCCTTCATGCAGATCTTTTTCATTTTCTTAATTTTCCCTCTTTACACATTTCTTTTATTTCTGTTATTCATCAGATTTTTTCCACAGATTTGGCTTCATGGCAGCAGACTAGAGTAAACAGCCTGTAGTCGCTCCGTTCAGAACGTGTTTGGTTCTCCTCCAACACAAACTGTGGGAGCTGAGCGGGTGAATAAACGCCGAGTATTTGAGTTCAGCTCGTACCTGAATCTGATAAGTGTGACTGTGCGAGTGTTTCTGCAGACTGATATTCAGCGTTAATCATTCACAGCGTTATGAGCAGCGCCTGCTCAGCTCGCTGCACGGCTCATTTCTGCTGCTGCAACGCCTCTGGCAGCCGGCCGGGAGGGAAAACATCCAGAGAACTGCTGTGATAGGAGGAGGAGGAGGAGGAGGGGGGGAGGAAGGAGAGGAAGAGAGACGGGGGTTGAGTTCTAAAGAATACTTTATTTACATTTAGTTACACTACACTTATTTCATCAGAGCAAAAACATGCATTGTTGTAACATTGTTATTCTACGCTACTAAAGCTGAATCTTTCTCCTCACAGTCGTACTTTCATTCAAAGCTTAAAAACAAACCAACATCATGTTTGACAGAAAGAAGAATGAAAGAAAGGAAGAAAGAAGAATGAAAGAATAAATAAACAGTCTTTTAATAAAAAACAAGACCTTTAAAAATAAATAAAGAAGAAAAATCTTTATTTAATCGTCCCAAAAATGCAACAAATCAGCCGTCGTGACTCCATTTCATGTGCTGAAAATTAGACAATAAAACATGAAAACAAAATGGATTCAAATATGAATCAGCAGTTAAGAACGAGTGCTGTGTCATCATCATCATCATCATCATCATCATCATCATCCTCGTCATCCCCTCAGAGCGTCTGCAGACAAACGTCTCCGTACATCCAGTAATAACAGGATTCACTCAGCTGTTGCATCTCCTCAAACGTCTCCTCGCTGCTTTTACATTTTCTACATTTAGTCTTTTATCCCGTCAGAGGTCAGAGGTCAGAGGTCAGAGGTCAGAGACTCAGTGAGGAAGAATGCCAGAACGTTCTTCACAAGACACATCATAAACACAGAGAAAGCAGCGCAACACTGCACAAAGTGCTGAGAGTGCTAAAGAGCTTTGGGTTGTTTTAAAGGCGGGAAAGCAGTCGTCTTCCTCTTCCTGCCGCCGCAGGAGGAACCACCGTCCCAGAAACATCGTCCCACAGTTCCCAGCTGGTCTGTCATCAGCATCTACCTTCAGTCGAGTTTAAAGCTTCAGATCACACCGTGTTTCTGTCTGACAAGATGTTTCTGTGTCAGATTAGACGATTATAGAGTCTACCCGACCAATCACAGCTCACCGTCTTTCATGATCTGCATGATGTCATCAGAGGGAAGTTTCCAGGAACAAGAATGTAAACAAACAATGGCGTCTGAAGCTGGCTGTTCCACCTGGCAGCATCACTCCTGTTGTGCCGGCATGCTGAGGACTATTTATTTTCATAATTCATGCTGGGTTTTTATGGTTGGCTCAATATGAAAGTTCACCTTTAATTAATTAATTGATTGATTGATTGATTGGTTGATTGATTGACACAGCGAACAGCATCATGCTGGTTCTTCCTCCTCACCTGTGTGACATCACACACAGGTACCACCTGGTTCCTCTGTCCTCCGTGTTCGCTCTCGTCTCTCTCTGCGTCTCAAACACTTCTCCACAGAAATGAGGAAGCTGACTTCAGACCTCAGCAGTGCAGCGTCTTCAGGGCATCCCAGCATGCAGCGGGGCTGACAGGTCACTGCGGTAGATCAGTCATGAGTAAGCAGTTTGTCTGTCAAACCAAACACAGAGTTCCCACGAAGAGACGCAGGAAGAGAGAGAGAAAGAAAAGCTGTTTTATTTAGTTTGAGGGAAGTCTGAAAACTCAGAGAGTCTGTTTCTGCCAGAAACTCGTTTTCTTTTCTGTTTGTGGTTTAAAGGATTTGATCGGAGCACAGAGGTCACTGTGTGTTTTCTGCAGCTCAACTGTTGTGTTTACTGGGCTCAGTGTCAGTCTGAGGACTCATTGCATGTCTCAAGTGGAAATATAGTTTGTCAGTTGCTAAAGACGTTTTAATAAAGATATATCTATGTATGTCTACAGATGATTTGGTCCAGAGCCTTGGTTTGTGTTTACAGCAAAACCACTTCTGCATTTTTTGCATTTTTGTAGCCATAAAACAACAGCAAAACAAAAGGCCTTTCAGAGTAACCATCTTCCATATTTCAAGGAGTTTCCACTGAAACAGGATGTTGAGCAGTGTGACATCACACGCACATCACACAGACTCTCAGAGTTACAGAGGTGGAAATTAAGATCAGATCAAGCGGGAAGCAGAAGTACTTTAAACCTGTGTTCTCTCTGACGGCCATCAGGGGGCGACTCCGCTGGCTCCAGGAAGAACAACGCTAACAAAATGCCTGCAGCTCGCTAACATTAGATTTCACAGGAAAAGATAGTTTATAGCATGTGCTGCAACGTGTTTCATTAAGATGCAATACATGAATGCAAGGCTGACATCTGACATTTACTGTCACATGTTCTCTGGTATATGTGTCATGTGACCAGCAGCGTGTTCAGGTATATGTGTCATGTGACTAGCAGCGTGTTCAGGTATATGTGTCATGTGACTAGCAGCGTGTTCAGGTATATGTGTCATGTGACCGGCAGCGTGTTCAGGTATATGTGTCATGTGACTAGCAGCGTGTTCAGGTATATGTGTCATGTGACCGGCAGCGTGTTCAGGTGTATGTGTCATGTGACCGGCAGGGTGTTCAGGTGTATGTGTCATGTGACCGGCAGGGTGTTCAGGTATATGTGTCATGTGACTAGCAGCGTGTTCAGGTATATGTGTCATGTGACCGGCAGCGTGTTCAGGTGTATGTGTCATGTGACCGGCAGGGTGTTCAGGTATATGTGTCATGTGACTAGCAGCGTGTTCAGGTATATGCGTCATGTGACCGGCAGCATGTTCAGGTATATGTGTCATGTGACCGGCAGCGTGTTCAGGTATATGCGTCATGTGACCGGCAGCGTGTTCAGGTATATGTGTCATGTGACTAGCAGCGTGTTCAGGTATATGTGTCATGTGAACGGCAGCGTGTTCAGGTATATGCGTCATGTGACTAGCAGCGTGTTCAGGTATATGTGTCATGTGACTAGCAGCGTGTTCAGGTATATGTGTCATGTGACCGGCAGCGTGTTCAGGTATATGCGTCATGTGACTAGCAGCGTGTTCAGGTATATGTGTCATGTGACTAGCAGCGTGTTCAGGTATATGTGTCATGTGATCGGCAGCGTGTTCAGGTATATGTGTCATGTGACTAGCAGCGTGTTCAGGTATATGTGTCATGTGACTAGCAGCGTGTTCAGGTATATGTGTCATGTGACCGGCAGGGTGTTCAGGTATATGTGTCATGTGACTAGCAGCGTGTTCAGGTATATGTGTCATGTGACTAGCAGCGTGTTCAGGTATATGTGTCATGTGACTAGCAGCGTGTTCAGGTATATGTGTCATGTGACTAGCAGCGTGTTCAGGTATATGTGTCATGTGACCGGCAGCGTGTTCAGGTGTATGTGTCATGTGACCAGCAGCGTGTTCAGGTATATGTGTCATGTGACTAGCAGCCTGTTCAGGTATATGTGTCATGTGATCGGCAGCGTGTTCAGGTATATGTGTCATGTGACTAGCAGCGTGTTCAGGTATATGTGTCATGTGACTAGCAGCGTGTTCAGGTATATGTGTCATGTGACCGGCAGCGTGTTCAGGTATATGTGTCATGTGACCGGCAGCGTGTTCAGGTATATGTGTCATGTGACCGGCAGCGTGTTCAGGTATATGTGTCATGTGACTGGCAGCGTGTTCAGGTATATGTGTCATGTGACTAGCAGCGTGTTCAGGTATATGTGTCATGTGACCGGCAGCGTGTTCAGGTATATGTGTCATGTGACTAGCAGCCTGTTCAGGTATATGTGTCATGTGACCGGCAGCGTGTTCAGGTATATGTGTCATGTGACCGGCAGCGTGTTCAGGTATATGTGTCATGTGACTAGCAGCGTGTTCAGGTATATGTGTCATGTGACTAGCAGCGTGTTCAGGTATATGTGTCATGTGACCGGCAGTGTGTTCAGTTACGGTCTGGAGGTGGACTTGTTGCCGTGTGACGGGTAGTTGGTGGTTTCAGTGGGCAGACTGGTCCACTACATGTTATCCTGGTGCAGAGCTGGAGGTGGAACACTGACCCTCCAGGCTGTGAGGCCAATATAACATAGTGGTCTAACTGTGTAATTACAACTTCCTGTTCGTCATGTCATGCACACTGGCCCAAAGAAGCATTCCCCCCCCCCCCACACACACACACACACAATCATTGGAAAGGAGCAGCTGTGATTAATGTTTTATTTGATCCGTTCGTTCCAACACTTTGAAAGTCTAACAGAGTTCCAGCAGGAAGGGCTCGACTGAGCAGCTCTATGGAAGCGTGATAAAACATCTGGTTCTTTGATAAAAAGTCGAAGCTACAAGCCTGTGAACATAAAAACTGAGGGAGAGAAGTCAACTACGACTCCCATGGTGCATTTCAGGAAAACACATCCAATCAACGTTCACACTCTGTTGTGTTCTGATCTAGAAATAAAGATCAGTCGTCTGATTCTGGAGAGTTTGAAGAGACAGAGTGTGAATAACTGAAGCGACGTCTCCGTCCTCCGCAGGTCGGACCGGCGTGTTGTTCTTCTTCTGTGGTTTCAGACTGAGTGAAGGCTGAACTCGGCTCTCATGTCAGCTGCTCTTCACACATAATAACACGTAACGAGAGCGAGCTGTGGAAGGAAAACCACGTAACCGTACTCCTGCTTTTCTTCTGCTGATTCCTCCAACGTGAAGCTCTCGTGGCGTTCGACGCGTTGAGTCTTTAAACACGTTGAGTTTCATCTTATCTGCAGCCTTCTAGAGATACTTCCTGTTGATCCCAGAGTGGTTTAGATTCAGGACTTTCTGGACAATAGTGTCACTATCTGGCAACGTTTTCCATCCTACTCGGATCTTCATCAGGTCAACATGTTTGACCTGATGAAGACGTGTCTCCTCAGCTGCCATTTATGATATTTTTTCTTCATTCTAACAATACAAAACTATTAAACAACACATTGAAAAGCATTATTTCAGACTACAGAGAGGATGATGATGGTGTGATTGACTCATTGATGAAGATTGTTCGGCAGTGAGCTGTCTGTCTGCTGGATGTTTGGGGTCAATGAGAGGAGGAATCGTCTGGTTTCGGCTCCCTGATAATGAGCTGTGGGAGGCTGCAGGGAGGAGGAGGAGGAGGAGGAGGAGGAGGAGGAGGCCCAGCTCCTCCTCCTCCTCCTCCTCCTCCCCAGCTGACTCAGCAGGTCTCCTCCTGAATCAAATAAAACACAACAAATTAAATAATCAAACATTAATGTGCAGCTCAGTAAAATCATGACATTATGTGTAAAAGACCTGATCAGAGAAAACATTTGAAATGTGTTTCTGTGGTCTTTCAGTCATTCTGGCAGACGGATTTACAGTTTCCAGTTTTCGATGCCAAACTGACAAATGAACAGAAACAACAGTCTTAAGTGGATGGTTTGAGCTCTGAAGTCTCCTGCTGGACGCGTCGTCTGAGCTGCAGGACGTTTGTGAAACTCTTGGCGCTTTTCAAAGCTTGCAAGTGCACAGTGGTTAACCGAACAAGCCCGGACATTCAGACGTTCTGGATGTGAGGTTTTTCTCCAGAAGTGGTAATCTGGACTTGGCAGTCTGTCTGACTTTGTGTTGTATTTTTATGTTGTTGTTTTGCTTCTGTTTTGTACTGACGTTAATAGTTAAAGCAGCAGCAGTAAACACAGTGAGACAGGAGCGGCAGCAGCTGTGGTAGAAGTCTGGTTGTAATAGTGGAATAAAAAAATATGATTTGGAAGTGAGTAAGTATTTACTGAGGTTAGCGGCAGAGAAACAGTTTGGCGACTGGACTCACTGACATGAATCTTCATCAAGCGTATGAACATATAGCTGAGCCAGCAGCTTGAAAGATTAGCAACATGCTAACTGTTATTATTATTATTATTATTCACTGTGATGTTCGACATGTTTGTTTGAATCTCTGGAAGCATCTTTTCCACTAAACAAAACTTTAAAGGGGACATATCATGATATATGTGGTTTTCTGTTATTAATATTCAGTTCTGATATCGGATGTTAAACACGGTCAAAGCTTGAGGCGAACATATGTAGAAATGCTGCCTGCAAGTCAAAACTCAGGGCGTCAACCTGCTCTGAACGCTTCGTTCGCAATGTCGGCTTACTGCACATGCTCATAAACAGTCTGTTCTGTAGCCTGGGTTGCTAAGATGGTTGCTAAGATGGTTGCTAAGGCGGTTGCTAAGGTGTTTCCATGTGTTGTTCAGCTCCAACATGTACGGATGGATTTGAGAAGTTGACATTCGGAGTAAAGAAGGAGAAAAAGAAGTGAAATCCTGCTACTATAGTTTGTTTACGTAGCCTCCGGAGCCGGAGGAAGCTTCCTGAAAACTGACCAATCAGAACAGAGTGGGCTCATCAGGAGGCGGGGCCTTAAAGAGACAGGAGCTAAAACGGCCTGTTTCAGACAGAGGCTGAACTGAGGGGCTGCATAAAGGACCAGTAGAAGATAAATAAGGAGTTTTTATTCTAGTAGAGCCCCAGAATATTAATACAGAGCTGGAAATGTGCAGGATGTCTTTTAAATGCTATTTTCTGAACATGTTCTATGAGATTATGTATGTATTTCTGTTAATGCAGCAGAGTTAATGGACATTATTCTTCTTTTTTATGAAATGCTAGGTACAAACAGCCAGCAATATTATCATATATTCATTACCGTCTGATCATTTCTACACTGACTGAACTGCTGTTGTGTGTTTGGGATGAATAACCGTGTGACCATGACGGATGCTGCACGCCTCTTTTAAAACACTTGTATTGCTACGTATTAGCAGTTGTTAGCATGAATTTCAGTTCAATGTTATTGTTCCAGAAACATCTGTGGAAACTCTTTTTGTAAAAGAATGCATGTGAACTTTTTGTCTATGATTTAAGAATTCGAGGGTCGAGTAACTGACACATAAATCATATATTAGATGAAGTATTCCTTCAAGAGACTGGATGTTGTTAGTAATCCCTCCTGTTTTAATCTGCCCGCTGAGAGCCAAATCTAACACTGGATCCCAGATCAGATGTGGAGATGTGGAGGAATTCTGTCGTTTTAATATCCATCTTTTCTAAGCGCTCTGTGCCAATTTGGAAACGCACAACAGCCTGCTGGCACTCGGCCGACAGCTTGAGTCAATCTGTTAAAGTCAACAGAGAAAACTAGATGGTGCTTACAATAAACACTGATAAGATAAACCCCCCCGAGGAAAATTCCTCTGTTTCATTTCTGAGGCGTGTACAGTTGAAAACAGCACAGACTCACATTCCTCTGCTGCTCTACAGACTCCATTAACTCCGTGTTAACCTTGAACATGGCTGCCACCTTCGCTGCAGGCTGACCTCTGACCTCTGCGAAGGAGGAAGAACCATCCACCTGCGAGACAGAGAGAGAGACGTTTTCCATATTTTCCAGGTGTCAGTAGATCCACGATTTCATGTTTCTATGTGAACTTTATATCAAAAAAATGTGGAAACTGTTCTGTCTGTAAGCCTCACGTCACCGTGGCGTCTCTACGGACGCCTGAGGGTCCGACATCGTCTCCGTGGGGACGCCTGAGGGTCCGACATCGTCTCTACGGGGACGCCTGAGGGTCCGATATCGTCTCTACGGGGACACCTGAGGGTCCGACATCGTCTCCATGGGGACGCCTGAGGGTCCGACATCGTCTCCATGGGGACGCCTGAGGGTCCGACATCGTCTCTATGGACGCCTGAGGGTCCGTTATTGTCTCTACGGACGCCTGAGGGTCCGACATCGTCTCCATGGGGACGCCTGAGGGTCCGACATCGTCTCCATGGGGACACCTGAGGGTCCGACATCGTCTCTATGGACGCCTGAGGGTCCGACATCGTCTCTACGAGGACACCTGAGGGTCCGATATCGTCTCTACGGGGACGCCTGAGGGTCCGACATCGTCTCTACGGGGACGCCTGAGGGTCCGATATCGTCTCTACGGACGCCTGAGGGTCCGACATCGTCTCCATGGGGACGCCTGAGGGTCCGACATCGTCTCCATGGGGACACCTGAGGGTCCGACATCGTCTCTATGGACGCCTGAGGGTCCGACATCGTCTCTACGAGGACACCTGAGGGTCCGTTATTGTCTCTACGAGGACACCTGAGGGTCCGTTATTGTCTCTACGGGGACACCTGAGGGTCCGTTGTCGTGTCTACGGGGACGCCTGAGGGTCCGTTGTCGTGTCTACGGGGACGCCTGAGGGTCCGTTGTCGTGTCTACGGGGACGCCTGAGGGTCCGACATCGTCTCTACGGGGACACCTAAGGGTCCGATATCGTCTCTACGGGGACACCTGAGGGTCCGTTGTCGTCTCTACGGACGCCTGAGGGTCCGACATCGTCTCTACGGGGACACCTAAGGGTCCGTTGTCGTCTCTACGGACGCCTGAGGGTCCGATATCGTCTCTACGGACGCCTGAGGGTCCGACATGGTCTCTGTTCTCTGGTGGAGGTTGTGGACACCTTGGAGCTCTTTCTGTCTCTATGTGGACTCTTCATCGTTGGACGCTTTGGTGTGGTTATTGTTCTACGTGGACGTTCAGCCTCTGACCTTCACTGTTGGACAGAAACGTCCTCGTCTAATGTGTTTTATTTCATAATTTAATATGAGAATAAAACCTTTGAGATGCTTCGTCTCATTTTCAATGAAAGTTAACAAACATTTAAACAAAAAACAAATAAATAAACACATAATAATAATGATCAACAGAGTGACATCATCACAGACACCCGCCGCTGTCATCTGTACGAAGAATCAACGAGAAATAAAATAAATGAACAAACTAAATAACATTATATCAAACTACTGAGTCGACTTATAAACTAAAATATAAACAACAACCAGTAGATGAAATGTAATGAGCGAGTTCAGCAGATTCTTCCAGTCTCACGATGTCTTTAGATTGTGGACACAATGAGAGTGAATATGATGATCTGAATGCAACTAAAAGCTGCTTTAAGTATAAATACATTTGAAAACAAAGCACCAATGAAAACGTCTCCTGGAGTGAAGCAGTCGCACATCAAACAACGAAGCTTTAAGGATAAATGTTGGTTCGTAATTCAAGATATTATTTTTCCTGCAAACTGCTTCAACAAAATAAGAGACGTTGCCTTTATATATATATATATATATATATATTTATATAAATATATATATATATATATATATATATATATTTATATATAACGACCTGCATGGCACCACGAGGTAAACATCCTGCATCACGAGCAATAAACATGTTCTGTAACAGTGTTTGAATATCAGCTGTTCAGGTTTGTTTTTAGGAGCTGATCTCATGTTGGATCTGTAAAGATTCTCCAGCTGTCAGATAAACTCGGTGCAGGAAGAAAGTTTTCAGCAGAGATTCAGGTTCTTTCCAACAAAGACAGAAACACTCGCAGATAAACGGAAACATGAATCTGTGTTTGTCCATGCATGTATGTATGTATGCATGCGTGTGTGTGTGTGTGTGTGTGTCCACATGCGTGCAGGGGTGAGGTGGCCAGAGTTCACATGTTGAGTTTACACAGGGAGGGGGCCACACACTCCTCCCCCCTCTAAGTCAATGGTTAAAGTCCTGAGATCAGAGCAGAGTCATTCAGCAGAGGAGCGTCCTCGCCGTGTTTGCTCGCGCCGATACCCGGGGCAGATAGGGACCCACGAGGTCAAGGGGGGGGGGTCGGGGGTTGGGGGAGGGGGGGTGGGGCAGGGGAGCAGAGTCCAGCCGTTCTGTCCCCGCGGTCTGGGCGGGGCCTCCGATGACCTGTTTGGCAGGTGAAAGCAGCTGGTTGTTAGCCGGTTAGCGCTGGCTGAGCTCATCCACCTGCAGAGTTACACCCAGTTCCTCCCTGCCAGACACCAATACAGCCTTCAAATCAGAGGTAACATTCATCTAGTCTAATCTAGGCTGCGGACGCACAGCTCCAATGTTGGAAAATGACGGTACAGATGCCAAAACACATGAACCCTTTGAACAGCAGGCTGTTTCCTGCATTTACAGGCTTTATACAGAGTCACTGTATGTGTCTCTCAGGCTGCCAGATACTGTTTTATTTCATGTGATCGTCGTCATGTGAGTCGTTCTATACATGCTTACAAGGTACATTTGAATTTAGTGGTTCTTTGTGTTTTATTTCAACAGTTTTATTAATAGAAAGACTCAAAAAAAACAAGAATACACTCGATCAGAACATTTGGAAGCTGATCAACAACATAAAGATGAACTTCCTCCACTCAGTAACATCATATGTATCATATATACATCATAATATATATAATAATATATATATATAACATCAAGTTCCTGCACACACACACGTATTAATACACCTTCAAAAAAAACAAGAAAAACAGACAAAAACAAACAGACAAACAAAGAACTGTGGCTCAGATATTTGTGGACCATTTGAAGCTCAACGTACTGTGAACGTCTCTGGTTTTAACAGCGATGTAACATCTGTGAGCCGTGACGAAGAGGAGGAGGAGGAGGAGGAGGAGGAGGAGGGAGGTCAGGAGCAGCCAGAGAGGTGAAGGCTGTGACGCCAGACTGTAATGGAAGCAGTTTAGAAGGACGGAGCAGATCGTCAGGGGTTCCAGCGATGTAAGAACCACATTGATGGGACGTTCTGATCAATCTGATTGATCTGCTGATTGTAATTGTGCTGTATCGGCCCCAGAAATGATCAATACGCTGGAAGTGTTTGCTTGTCAACACTTCCTGTTCACACAGTAAAAACTTTTACTGGAGAGAAAAAAAAATCAGAAATTTGATGATTCTTGAATGAAGACGTGAAGTTATGAGGAGAAACTTTTTTCTCGGATTACCGACGCTGATCCCTGAACACATCGTCACATCGGAGGTTCGTTACTGTCTGATGTGTGTGTTCAGGTTAACGGAAACAGCAGGAACATGTCGTCAGCTTTTACACTTAATAAATAAAGTTATCCACTAACTGAACATTGCAAAAATATATTTTTATTATGAGTCTGCAGAAGAAGACGTCTTAAACTTCACAGAAGATCATTTTTATAACTGAATGGAGACGTTTCTCAGTAAAAAACAAAGTTCTGATATTAAGACTATAAAGAAAAAATGTTTCACTGAAGGAGTTTAAGGTTTGTTTGTTAGAAAGGAAATTAATCCCCAAACTCAGCTTCATCCAATCAAGTCTGAACACACACACACACACACACACACACACACACACTTGGGGAAATGCTTTAAAACAGTTTTTGGGTGAAATCCAAGCTGGGATTGGTGCTGACAGCATTTGATAATTCACCCAGCGCTCTGACTTACAGGCTCACTTTGTAATGTTTTCACTCAGTCCCAAACCTGCTGCGCTCGTTAGTCTTTTAACACTCTCTCTGTCTCTGTCCCCGCCGCGTCTCCGCCTCGTCCTCCTCCGTCCACGTCGAGAGTTAAACGGCGAGAGGAGACGCACCCGCTGAGCTGCACTTAATACATGTGTGTGTGTGTGTGTGTGTGTGTGTGTGTGTGTGTGTGTGTGCGCGCGCTGCTCTCGCTTGTGATTGATGGCATTGTTTAAAGCCAGGGAGGCTTTGGAAAGCTTTGCTATTGTTTCAGCTCTTGGCGAGGAGGGTTCTTTAGAAAAACAAAACGAGAGGAGCAGGAGGAGGAGGAGGAGGAGGAGGAGGAGGAGGAGGAAGAGGAGGAGGAGGAGGAGGAGGAGGAGGGAGGACGAGCGAATAAAAAGAATTAGAAAACAAAACAAGAGTTGTCTTCACACTTGTCACACTCGCTGCTTTAAAAGCGTCCGAGCCCCTGATGGTGAATCTGATAGTTGCCTGTTGGGATTCCTCCGCAGCGCCATCCAAACCCCCCCCCTCCCCCCCCCCCATGTCCGCCCCTCTCCTCCTCACACCCCCCACCGCCAACCAAACCACAGCTATCCGTGCCCACCCCACCCGGCCGGCCCCTGGGAAGACGGAGAACGAAGGGACAGAGCAGGAAAAATAAAACACACACCAGGAATGTACCAACACACAAACATGGCGTCGGCCCAGGCCTCTGCTCTGCTCCTCTGTTATTCTTACAAGATGTTTGGGGCTCGGCTCTGGTCACCCGGCCCGACACAAACCACAGAATTTGTGATATTTCTCCGGGTCCCCCCCCCCACCACCCCCCACCCCCACCCCCGCCCCCCCGCTGTGGAGCCGCTGGGAATGTTTTGTGAAAACACAGCGCCGCAGGGCTCGGCAGGTGGTCCGCTACATAAAGCATGGCGAGCATGGCTATGAGGCCGGCTGGCCCCCGGGGGCCCCTGGGGGCCTCATCAGCACCGACCAGCGCTACGCCCCCGAGAGGGAAGAGGCATGTTGTTGCAGTCCGGTCCTGTCCACGCTGATGGATGGGAGAACATTTTCTTTCTGTTCCACATCAGGAACAGGAAACAAAGTTATTAAGCACAACTTCGCTCATGATAAATGCTTAAAGTACATTTGAAAATATTTAGTAATTATATCTCATGCTTATACAAATGAATTCAGAGCTGAGTCATGTGTAATTTCCAGAAAATGAGTCTTTTACCTTTAATTCTCCCAGAACGAAGGAGAGCGTCTGCCAACTTCTCCTATACGCTGCAGCACAGGAAGTATGAAAATACTATCAAGTAAAATATTACTGAAGTAAAAGTACAGAAGTATTCGTTATGCAAAATGGCCCCAAACTTCATCTAATATCAGTTATTTATCGATTCGTTGATCGTTTAGTCAAAAAATCGTGAAAAAACAGTCGTCAGTCAAAGTATTTAGTTACTTTCCATCACTGCTGGACACATCAGCTGATATCCACCTGAAACACGAAACCGTGAGTAAAAACATGTTTATTGCATGTTTACACACATTTTTATGAATTTTGGACACTGATCAGTAGCTTCTGTCTCCTGAGACAAACATACGTGTGCAGGTGTAAACACAGAGACGTTAATACTGGTGTCAGTGTGAGTAATACGATCACATGAGCCGAGTTTCAGTGAAGAAATATGAAACCAGACTGAAATGATTCAGAGTGACGACGATTATTGAAAAGATCAACAACTCATTTGGCTGCTGTCCCCCAAAAGGACGGAGGTTTGGATACGCTGTGTGTGTGTGTGTGTGTGTGTGTGTGTGTGTGTGTGTGTGTGTGCAGACGATCTAATGGGAGACAGGTGAATAATTGGTGGATTAAGACACCGCCCTCAGTCTGGATTGGCTGGGTGTGGAGGGAATAAAGTTAAGTGTGATTACCTCGTCATTACACACATAAATACCCTCCGCAGTGTGTTTAAGCTTATCCACAGTCGTGCTGCATTATGACTGATTCCTCTTGAGTCCCGCGTCAGACTGTCAAGACAGTCGTACGGCGGTCGCTAGGCAACGGAATAACAAGCAGGTTTTGTTAACTGCGGCGAAGAAACAACTGCATCCATCAGCCGGGATCAGTGCGACTCTCCGAGGAGCTCGACAGGTCTGAAAACATGTTTGTGACACGAGAAGCTCTGAAAGTCAGATTCACTTTTGAGAAAAGAATAAAACTCTGCAGACGTTCTGACAAATATGAAGAGTTCACTACAGATCCTCTACAGGTGAGCCGGTTACCTGGTTACAGTCCACATAATGACACATCATGACATCATACCAAGTGAAACAAATAAACACAACACACAGTGCAAAAACAAATCACCCTTCACCACAACTTTTATGTGCTCAGAAAACAAACAGTCATCGACCCTCCGAGCTTCACCCGCCTTAGTTACTGTCGCTATGCCTGTCAGTCTTTCCATCCGCCCACAAACCGAGGAAACTGCAGAAGAAGGAAGGGTCATGACGTCACACCCCGGCGTCCTGAGATCCGCTCGGTTCCAGCTCTATTGAAGCCTGCGGGAGATGAATGGAGAAGTGAACAGTGAAACCCCAACATATCTACGTCGTCTGACCTTTGATGAAAGAAAAGCCTCGACCACATGAAACAACACGACTTCAAGAGAACACTGACGGATTTTTCCAAATGTGCACAGTCGTTTATTTGGTCTCCAGATAGTATCCGAAGATGATTATAGGCAGACTTTACAGGGCTCCTGGTGAGTCAAATGAAAATGCTCACCATGGCAAATAAAAAAATAAATAGATAAATATTGTTGACAAAATCTGTATTCTTGATTTCTTCTCTCTTCCTTTTATTTGGACCCGAGGCTGCTTTATGATGACAGACAGATGCTGCGTCTCAAATCGCTTCACTTCTGTTCTTAACATTTTGAGTGCATACGTGCGTTCACACTGAGAAGTATGGAAAAATGCACTGTGAGTACTCGGATGGTGCACTGAAAACGGTCAAAAAGTTGAGTGTGGAACTATGGACGCTTCTCGCCCTCAATGGTCGCCATCTTGGCTACATAGCGGAAGGGGAGGGACCACTTTTCAAACTGGAAACGGCGGCCGGGTACGTTGTAACTACGGTGAACATCACCACATTATACAGATGTAAGTTATACATGTTTTTAGCACTAAGCACCACTATACTGTTGTCGGATATAAGCCATCAGGATGTTTTTTGAGTTAATTTAGCAGTCTGTAATGATGTGGTAGCGCGAACGTTAACGCAAATGCTAACGCTAGCTAATGCTAATTTGCGATCATCATTTCCAGTTAGTGCACAACGGCTGTGTTTGATTTGAGACGACACTACCCACTACGCCAGTAACATATAGTGTACACAGTGTACTACATGAAAGTGTACTAACAGAAGTACGTGATTGGAGACACAGCTAGCGATAACAACAGCTAATGTTATAGTAACATCACATATTCTCTGATTAGTAACTGTTGATGGTAGGCTAGAAACTAACCCTTAGCTGTTAGCATTAGCCATTTCATAGCTATCAGAAACTTTTAGAAAAACTTTTAGTAACAAACTTAATAACACATCGTAATTATGAATGAAGCAACCTGTGCCGTGATGACATCAACACCTGAGCTGTGATCATTTAACTGGTCAGTTAGATTCTTTACGTTTACTCGCGAGTTTAATCACTGACGTTAAACGGTAAGTTAGATAGTTTACCTTGTGAGTTAGTTAATTTACATTAACTGGTGGGTTTGTTCATTACTCAAGAGTTCCAGATTCCAGGCTAACAGTCATCATCCTCGCCAGCTGAAGGTCCAGATAGAAGACGTTGCTGTCGTAGGGAAGCTAGTTAGCCAGCGTATTATCGCTAGAGCTAACTGTAAATAAAATAAAGATCAGGACAGTTTAAATTCTGATACAGTATCATTTAGGACCAGCTTCTACACAGAGGGTGTTCTGGCTTTCATTAAAGTGACCTGTAACCCCACAAAATAATCTTGTTAGCTAATATGCTATGCTAACTCTTGTCCTTGGAAGTAACACTAGGTTGTTGTAGTGAGTAGTGAGATGGAAACGCTAACGTTAGCAACTACTAAAAACATTTTTGTAATTTAGTCACAATTAACCTCAAAATGTTTTTATTCCTGAACATAAGGGCATTTATTTATTTATTTATTTTCACTGAAATCACGATAAATCTGGCTTTTAAAGAGTCTTTTTCTGCTGATGAGTGGTTGAAAAGTTAATGTGTGTTTGACAGCTTTTTCCTTGTGTCCCTTCATGCCAGACGCTGCTGAGCAAACTTATCGAATATTGTTGATCATGAGCCAAGATTTTAGGCACAGCACTGATTGTATTAACTTCCAGAGACCACGGACTGTATTGTCATTATTGTGTCAGTTAAACATAAACTGTACCCTACACAGGCAGCAACAGACGGATGGATGTTCATCCAACCACAAACAGACGAATGCTGTCAGGTCCGAGCACAAACTGACACTCAGAGCTGAAATATGTCTCAGGATTGCTCCTCTTCTTCTGCGTAAACACGCACAACTGTACTCATCACACTCAGTTCCTCTCTGGACTTCCTTTTGTTTCAGCGGCCAAACCCCGGGAAGTAAACTCTTAAGTCCTCGTGTCTTGAAGTGGAGAAGAAGAACAACAGTTGAGTCTGGAGCCAACGAGACAGATGGGATCTGGAAACAAGGAATTTCTGTTTCATCCCTGTTTTCACCCAGAAAGCAGTGCATAAATAAATACGAACAACAACACAGCAAAGACAGAAATGTGAGTTTTATGAAACCTGTCAGCGGACTGAAACTGGCTGAGCAACGAAACCCAAAAGTCCGACGAATTAACGCCTCAGTTAGCCTTCCTGTGAGCCATAAAACCACTTTATATAACTTACGTAACTTAAAACCATCCTGGGTCCTGAGTGTGGCATTTTGGATTATCAAACATACATCTCTTTCTGTCTGTCTCCATATTGCTCTGATAGTTTCTACGACCCACAAACAGTGAAGTACAGTTTTATATGACCGGTGTGGTTGCTACTCGCACAAAGTCACATTTGATTGGATGAACTTTTATAGACGCCCCTGAATGCAGGAAGCGTCAAACATTTGAAACTGTTTTACAGGAACAGGAAGAAGAACTAGAAGCTAACACTAAGCTAACAAAACTTAGAGGGCAACTTAATTCAGAGCTTTATCTCAAAATGTACAACTAGAGACACATGCTTATCAAAAACTAAAGGAGAATTATATCATTAACTAAAGGAACACTGACATTTTGGAAAGGCCTTGGCTGAGATAAATACAGGACATGTTTAGCTTAGTTTAGCACAAAGCCTAGCTCTTTGAAAAGAGAAGAAATCAGCTTCCAACAACTCCAAGCTTGTCTGATTACTGTTGTATCTTGTTAGCTTATAAGCTAACAACCAATCCAGAAGCTAGCTCTAAGCTAACAGAGGATAATACATAGCTTTATTTCAAAATTTACAAATTGTCATCGCTGAAGACATATTTAGCTTGTTGGAAAGTCCTTGGCATCCAATACAGAGATAAATCCATGGTGTGTTTAGCCTAGCTTAGCACAAAGACTGGAAGCAGGAGGAAACTGTTAGCTTAGCTTCATGGAAAGAGAAAAAAATCCACTTTCAAACAACTTCAAAGATGTGTGATTCACATGTTGTAACAAGCTAATCATCAATCCATCCAAGACCTATTAGATACATGAAAAATCCTCCTACAGTAAAAGTACATAAGTATTATGAGCTTGATGTAGTTAAAGTATTGCAATAAAAGTACATAAGTATTATGAGCTTGATGTAGTTAAAGTATTGCAGTAAAAGTACATAAGTATTATGAGCTTGATGTAGTTAAAGTATTGCAGTAAAAGTACATAAGTATTATGAGCTTGATGTAGTTAAAGTATTGCAGTAAAAGTAGTGGTTTGGTCCCTCTGACTGATATATTATTATATATGACATCATTAGATTATTAATAGTGAAGCATCAGTGTTAGAGCAGCATGTTACTGTTGTAGCTGCTGGAGGTGGAGCTAGTTTACACTACTTTATATACAGTTAGCTAGTTTAGTCCAGTGGTTCCCAACCTAGGGGTGGGGCCCCTCCAAAGGGTCAGCAGATAAATCTGAGGGGTGGTGAGATGATTAATGGGAGAGGAAAGAAGAAAAAACAAAGTTCTGATACACAAATCTGTTCAGTTTTTGGACTTTTTCTCTAATCTTTGATTTTTGCTGAAATATTGGATCATTTGAACATTTATTGAAATGAAAGCATGTGAGAAGTTTAGAGGGAAAAATCACTATTTGGTGGAGCTGTTAACAACTCATAGACATGTGAAATGTGACCCCGACTACACACTGCTTTTTGTAAGACGTCAAAAGACAAAAAGGTTGGAAACCACTGGTTTCATCTTTAACAATGTGTTGTATTTTAAAAGCTTGTTATATTATCCATTGTGTCAAATCTTCATCTGAAAAGTAACTAAAGCTGTCAAATAAATGTAGTGGAGTAGAAAGTACAATATTTCCCTCTGAAATGTAGAAAGTAGCATCACATGGAAATACTCAAGTAAAGTACAAATACCTCTAAACTGTACATGAGTAAATGTACTGAGTTACTGGACTTCTGCGAGCAGATTTCTCTGCTTCTAGTCTGAAACCTCATCTGAAATATCTGACTCTGGGGACAAAAGAGAAGCAGAGGATTTCCAAAAATGTTGGAATGTTTCTTTGAATGTTGTAAAGTGTTTAGTTAGCGCTGCAGAGTCCTCTCTGTGTCTCTGGCTGGTTGCCACTGTGGTGTCACTGTGATAATGTTTAGTTAACCACACATACTACACCACAGCTTCATTCATCACACACCCACACCCCCCCCCCCCCCACACACACACTCCTCTGTGAGACATGATGGGACAGGATCTGATGTGAGCTCTTCACTGACAGACTCACCTTTCAACACACTGTGTTTACAATAATAGACATTAATACGATACCTGCGTGTGTCACCTTCAGGTACAACACTGCTGCTCTGAGTCAGACTGTGACGGTCTGACGGTTTGATTAATCCACTTATTTTACATCTGTTGAAGATCATTTTTGGAATAAAATCTTAGATTAAACACAGTCTTTTTCTTTAGTCGTCCATTTCACAGAGAAGATTTGTCATCATTTCAACAAATGTGTCAGTTTCTGCACTGAATAAAAGTCACTATTCTCCCCCAAATAACAGCAAAATCTGAGTAACTTCTCCAGGTTTAGAACATTCGTGCCCCTCTTTTACACCTTGTTTTTCTTTGTACCATGAGTCTCATGTATATACTACTAAATTGCATTCCTAAATATTAGGTATTATATTTGAGGTAATATTGTGCAGAGAGCCCAGTATTTATATTTGTATTTATATTTGTATTTGTATTTGTATTCGAATAAAAGTGGAAAGAGGCTTAAAAATCCTGTTTTGTTTTTATCACGCTTTTAATTTTAGAATATTAAAGTGTTACAATAAGTGTTCATGAATAAACTACCTTATGAAGGACGACGTCCCCACACCAGGTCTCTAACTGGAGTCTCCCAGATCATAGACGACTGCGCTGACAGACCTCTACCTGTTTATACACCCATAACACAGAGACAGCACAGCCTGTAACATGTAGGGAAGAACTTCAAAGGTGATTCTTGCTTTGCACTTTTCATTTATTGCCTATTTTTTACAACTAACTTTGTGGAAAGGAGAAGAGGAACAACAGGTTATGGAGAGTCCTTTGGGAGCACTTTATCTCTGGGGAACACCCCCGACTCCAGGACTGATGTCCAATTAGGAAATGTGCGTCATGTAGCAGGTGGATGTGACGTCACAGCGGAGCAGAGGAGAGACGCTGAGATAGCGATGTTACCGACCTGCACGCTGGTATTTGACATGTTTTTTTTTACCTGCCCTGTTATTTGATGGCCAGTTTAGTCGCCCTAATGTTACGTTCAGCAGGGCTGTTTGCTCGGTCTTACCCTTCATACTGTAATTAGCATCCTGATTACTTTTAGCGGTCTATTCTGAGTTAGATTGGTGGCAAAATGGCTGCAAACACACAAATAAGAACCAATATTAACACCAAACAATCAGCTGTTGTTAACAAACCTTTATTAATGTGCAACACAATAAAAACTGCTAATTTAGGTTTAATTTCCATTTATCTGATGTGACTGCACTGGAATAATCCATAAATGCTCAATTTCCACCACATTTGCTCCAGTGATATTTTTAGCCAGCTAACATCAGCTAATTAGCTAATGGTTATAGCTGCTAGCTTAGCCACAATAACATGTTTGCTTTGTTCCCTGTTTGCTGATTTTAAAACACTGTTATGTTATCTTGGTTTGCTAGTTTTGTGCTTTCTCCTCTAGCAGGTGTGTCCAGCTTGGTGCCCACGCCTGCTATTATTAATATTAGTCATATTACTATTATTATTATTATTACTTCTTTCTCTCTCAACCCAACTGGTCAAAACAGATGGCGTCCACCTAGAGTCCGGTTCTGGGGAGTTTTTCCTGCTGCTGCTGATGGAGGAATGTTGTGTCTCTGTAGATTAAAGAGTTCGGTCCAGATGCTCCATGTGTCGGGATTCTGTGCTGTATAAATACAACTGACCAGCAGCTCTGTTGCACCACTGGCTGATATTTGCAAAGAACTGAGTGAAGATCTGGAGTAAGTTGAACTGTGACCCCCGCAGTGTGACGCCGACGCTTCATATAAACTGACGTGAGGGTGGGGGCGGCGGCAGCTGGAGGATCAATGTGGATCCATGTGGATCAATGTGGATCAATGTGGATCAGTCCCAGACAGATAATGAGGGGAGTCGGTCGATCAGTGTTAACACCGATGTTCAATCTCCTCACCGCACTTCAAAACACAAACACGCACACACATTCCTCACATAACTGACTGACAGGGACTGTGTGTGTGTGTGTGTGTGTGTGTGTGTCATTCTCTAAGTATTACCTGGTTGTACCTGAGGTGGGCGGGGCCGACGGACAGAGGTGTAAACACACCTTGCCGCACCACGTTTACATTCCTCACATAGATAACATCGATAGTCACACACACACACACACACACACACACACACACACACACACAGTACAGTAATAACTCGTCTTACAAACAGTTATTATGTGGCTCCCGGCCACAGACAGACACTTTGTAAGTCTTTTCATACAGAACACTTTACTCACATGGTTTACTCCCCCCCCCCCCCCCCCCCCGCACCCCCCCCCCCCCCCCCTCACACCCCCACTTAATGGAGCCGGCGGGGGTAAAAGCTTTGATGGATAGTCCCAAATACAATCCATCATGCTGACTGATGAAAAATGACCGTTGGCAGTTATAAAACAGTATTAAAGCATAAATCAGATAATTAAACAGAGTCCAACACACAATGACAACAGTACAGTTTTAACACTTTAACACTTTTTAACGCTTCATTTATAGTTTTACAGCAGAGTCACCATCATGTAAACAAACACAACATGACATCACAGCTTGATATCAACAGTGGAAGAAGTATTCACATCCTTTACTGAAGTAAAAGTATCAATACAGCAAAAATACTAAGTAAGAATATAGAAATATTAGCAGCTCAGTAACAGCAGTCAGACTGATATGTTCAACACATTTCATTACTAACACTGATGAGTCGCTGCATCAGCAGCATTATGTTATTGTAGCTGCTTGAGGTGGAGCCAGTTTGAATTATTCTCTAACTCAGAGGTCAACGACCTTTTTAACCAGTTTAATGTCAGACAGTATTTTCACGGACCGGCCTTTGAGGTGCGGCGGATAAATACAACAAACTAAAACGATACTGTGGTATTTTCTAAATATAATAATAAACCTGAATCCACTGTGTACTTGTATGCAACTTTATTAGCAGCGTCTTCGTTACATTGTACCAACAACATAACACGAGTAACATCCTCTCTGCCCCCCCAACGCTCTCTGGTCGCTATGGTAACGTTTAACGTGACCGAGACAAGCGTCTTGACATGCGTCAAGAGTAAATCATCGTTCAGACTTAGATAATAAATAAAACGGAAATAATGTAAGTTATTTATTCTTTCTGTGCGGCCCGGTACCAAATGACCTACGGACCGGAACCGGTCCGCGGCCCGGGGGTTGGGGACCACTGCTCTAACTGGTACCAGAGCTCAAAGAAGCCAAACTTCACTGCTGTTGATGTGACAATAAAACCTCTTGAATCTCTTGAAGTGCTTTGAGAAGGTCACCAGATGAATCTGATGATTGATTTGGTAGGATTATTATTGGGTTCATTTTTCATAACTTTTATTTAATCTTTGCTTTTTTGTGAAATATTGGATTGAATTTGGGCCTCAAACAGTTATTTATCTGTTAACATGTGAGGGGAAACGTCTCTCTGGTGGAGCAGGAAACAACTGGTTTAATATTTAACCATGCAGTTTGATTTATGATCATTATTGATCATTATTTAATCTATAACTGTAACTAAAACTCAAATACATGTAGTGGAAATATAAAGTAGCATCAAATGGAAATACTCAAGTACTTGAGTAAATGTACTTTCCACCACTGCGTATTGATCAGAATGATGTCACTAAACATATTGATCCTCACTGGCTGATACAGAACAATTACAATCAGCAAATCAAGCAAAGTGATCAGATCAGTGGCTCAATCAATACATACATCACGTTTATTCACTTCACATGGAGATAAAATTAAAAATGAATACTGAATTATGTTAAATGTTCAGTAGATGAGAAGGAGCAGATGTTTACTGGTAACCAGTTGATGATATTTAACTACATTAACTGATAAAAACGTTTTGAAGGCAGGATTTATTTTAATAAAGTTATTTCACAACGTGACACCATTAACATCACTAAAGTCAGTGGTTAGTACACAGGTGACGTGTTTGTGTTGCTGCCTCGTCATCAGTCATTTAAAATGTAAATGAACATCAACTCAGTTCTTCTGATAAACTCAACGTCATGTTTCACAAAGCAGAAATCATGACGACTCTGAACCAGACGGATATTAGTGAGCGAGCAGTAAAAACGGACTCTGGGATGTTAGCGGATGTTAGCGGATGTTAGCGGATGTTAGCACAAGCTAAAGCAGGTCAGCGTTCTACATCAAATATTCCGTGCTTGAGTGTGACTCGGTGTTGTTCAGTCGTGTCTCTGCATCGACGGAGCAGCGGCGGTTGTTTTCAGCAGGCTAGCATGTTAGCATTAGCTTGAGTGCACCCTGGTCATTTTCAGTGGTGTTTTGACCATGGATGTATTATAAGAGCTGGATACCAGACTAAAAATGGCGCCATTCAGTCCTATAGGAACTGAATACGCCAAAAAAAGTTTCTAGCTTCCAGGTTTGCTTCCGCATTGTGCGGCCCACTGAATATGCGCAGCAGTGTTTCCCCCGCTGGCCCCGCCCACGAGCTCCCGCTGGTCCATAGACTTTACATTGTGATGATGTCACAGATTTTTAAATCACTTTTCTCGGCTGGAGGAAAGTTTAACAAACATAAAACCTCCATGGACCAAAAGTTCAGAATAGAAAGAGTCATCATTGACGTTGTTTGCAGTTCGAGGTGTCGTGTCAACAGTTTTACAGGCGTCTCTTTTACAGTGGTGGTCTATGGGGGATTTTTCGCTGCAATGCCGCGAGTGACCACTGGGAAAAACTGGCTGCAAGGCTAAGCAGCGGCGCCCTATCCAGCTCTTATTATACATCCATGGTTTTGATGCTTCCAGCTTCAGGAACAGTCGGTGTGGGCGGCGGCGCTGCATAAGGTGAATATGCACCTGAGTGGGGCGTTAACCCAGGTGTGGGTGTGTGGAGGTCAAGGTTCAGCAGCAGGAATGTGAACCATCCTGTTGAGCAAGATCGCTTCATTTAAGCTGTGACCAAACAACACAAACACATCGACAACAAAACCCCTGCAGTCATGTGACATTAACACCAGACTGGATGTTTTTTTTTTGTGGGAATTGAACCAGCGAGCCTGAAACTGCTCATTGATAATAAAGCTCATGCAGTGTGTGATCCTTCAGTCCTTCACCGTGAGAGTCTGCAGTGTGTCAGTTCAGCGTCTGAGGGGAAACATTCCTCCATCAGTGAGTTTCCCCTCAGGGAGCAGTGAAGTTCATCTGACCTCTGAGATCTTATCTGTGATCCACTGCAGAGCTGATCTCCACCGCTCTGCTCACACTCTGCTTCTCCCAACATTTATTTATTATGTTCTCATTTATAGCTCATATTTAACCTTTAATAAAATTTACTCCACTCCACTCTTCATTTTCTTCTCCTAAACTTGTTTGACTAGTAAATCTCTGGTTCCTGCCTGACGGACGACACCTGCTCTGGAGGAAGTACAAAGTAGCATCAAATGGAAATACTCCAGTAAAGTACAAGTACCTCAAAATTGTACTTAAGTGCAGTACTTCCTGAGATTTCATCATTAGCATCATCAACACCCCTAAAATGTCTGTATTAGGCGAATTTCATCCATGAAATGCTCCCAGAGAGAGAAAAGAAGAGTCAGAAACCAGCAGACGCGTTTATCAGAGTCAGTCGACGTGTTAGAGGAGCTGAAACTATCAGAAAATATAAAGATACACTTTAACATGAAGTTAGACGCTATAAAACGTCTTTCTAAAGCTAAGTGCTCCATGGCTGATACGAGAGGCGTCATGTGACCGTCATTACAGGTGATGATGTCACTGACAGGTGAAGTGGGAGGAGCTACGTCAGGCATCCTCTGGTTCCTCATAGACGACGTTAGTGACTCTCAGTTACAACATGAAACTCTCCATCAGAACAAAAGATGAACAAACCGTGTTAGAAAACATCTGCTGCTTCTTCAGTAAAAAGTTGAAGCTGCAAAGTTATGAAGAAGAAACCAGTCAGAGTCTTTTATTTTTATTATTTACTCAAACTAAACGCTTGTTTTAATCTGCTCTACTCCTTTTAAATTGACATGTCAGGGTTTGTTATTGATTATTAATGACTTGTGTATCTGAATGTTTGTGACAGTTGTAGCTAATGCTAGCTAACAGATTGATAAAGTCGACCTGATGTATTGATCTTCAGTCATTTGAAGTGTGTTGCAGAAGTTGAATTTAATTAAAAATGACACAAAAATTAAAAGTAAAAGCTGTTTTCTCAACGCTGTAATCTTTAGCTTCTACCAGCCGTTAGCAACAGACATGACGAAATGAAGCTCTGTGATTGGCTGTTTCTTGCTAAAAATGCATCTTGGGAGTTGTAGTTAACTTCTACACAGAGATGTTCAAGGTCTACAACCTGGATTCATCTTTAGGAAAACTACAACTACGGTAAGCACAGTGGGTCAATGTTGAAGCAGGAAGTCGGCTTGTTTACTTTTGTTTGTTTTCCGACGTGTTTGAGTCTGTTGGTTGTTCCAGAAATCTTTGGCAGCTTTCAGTCGGTCAGATGAGGATCTAAGAGCAGCTGAACGTGTTGATCTTAAAACCTGCATGTTTAGTCTGACTTTTCCATTATTTACTTTGTTTTAATGTCTTATTTTATTGTATTCATGTTGTAAAATATAAATGTATGTATATGTAGATTTTCTTTTTTTTTTTTAGATCTATTTTATCATTTTTATGTCACTATTTTATTATTAACATTATTATTTCAAATATAATATTTCTTTTTATTTTGTTACATTTCTCATCATTGTTATTTCTCGTGTGTTTTAGTCTCAAATAGTTTTGTTCAGTCTTATTGTCAGTCATCTCTACAAACAAAGCTTGACTGATTGATTGATTGATTGATTGATTGATTGATATCACCTTCATGAGCACAGTGTTGTTATTATTACTGATAGAAACGAAGGCTAAAACTACCAAAACAAGCAGAGTTGTAATAAATGAGACTTCTCCTTCGACACGGGGACGAGTATCTGAATTCTTGTTTTGTGTAGTTTCTCTGAGGTCATCTGGAGTTTCCACATGTTCTACGTCTCAGTCGTACACACCGCATGAATAAGTGATTGTTGTGTTTGTGTAAATGAGGATATCTGCATGAGGAGGATGACCAGCTGGCTCTGCGTGAGCTCGGTCTCATGATGTTCAGTCTGCAGAGCTCTGGACTCTCTCCAGCATCTCTGTCTCTCAGCAAAACAGCAGGAATTCCCCTGATAAAACACTCGACACTGTGTGTGTGTGTGTGTCTGTGTGTGTCTGTGTGTGTGTGTGTGTGCTGCCTGGATCATCATGTCGGGACAAACACCAGCTTTCACTCTAACATTGCGAGGACTCACCTCATCTGGGGACAAACAGCTGCTCAACAAGGTCAGACACTTATTTTAGGGTTTAGATTTGGCCAGTCTGCAGGCAGTCTGCATGCCCGTCGGTTCCTACTGAAACTGTTCATTTAGTCTCTCGACTTTGGTTTAGTTTTACTCTTCAGACAGGATTCAACGGATAATTGAACTTCTAGTTCTGGACGGCGTTTTTAACCGAGAGGAAATAACAGGATCTGGTCTGGAACAGACGTGGAAATTAAAGAGTACAAGTCTAGACCTGCTGGATGTGACAAGTGCCCTGAGATAACTTCTGTCATGAACTTGACCTGACATGGACGTTCAGGCTGAAGCCTCCACAGGGGGCGCCGGAGAGCTGAAGGTGAGGCTGCGTGAGGTGAGGAAGAGTCAAAACTCATCTTCATCTCAGAGTCAGAACTCAGTCAGATCTGAACCAAGCAGCAACCTCCGGGGCTGTAAAATGAAGCCAAACTGCAGTTCCTTGAACGGCCACTTGAGGCTCCAAAAGCGAGTCAATCCCCATAGACCCCCATGTTAAAATGTCCAACTTTACAGCAGAATAAACATGTTTACAGCCTGGTACAAACAACGGAACCAGGCCCGTTCATGACAACTGTACGGGGGGGAATTTAAATGTTATTAAGCCGTAAAGTTCTGCATATTGAAGGACATGGCTGCTTTGAGTGACAGGTCCGCCAGCCACTAGGTGGCTTGTTTCAGCCGTTCGGCCCCGCCTCTTTGCCCATTTTTGATTGGCTGGGAGTCAGGCGGAGTCACGCACTGCCAAGATGGCGACGGCCAGAGCGGCTCGCTTTGAGCTTCAAAACCGCTCTTCAGAAACCAACGAGTGACGTCACGGTAACAGTCTATGATCTGAACACACACACATGATAAGGATCATTATCTGTGATCTTCATCACCAGTAAACCTCCATAAATCCACTTAGAACCAGAGAACAAAGAGAATCTCCTTCAGATCATCATGTTACTGCAGACAACAGCTGATTCATATGTTTAACTGTTTGACTGACGTTACAGCAGCACATCTGATCAGCTTTATGGCGTCTTGCTCTGCCGCCATTTTGTATTTTATATAAAACACTTCCTGTACTCCATATTTCATCTAATCTTCACCAAAGTTCACCATATTTGAAGGACCCTGGAAACAATGATTGCGTTTGTTTTTGGATTGGTTACCAAAGTCAAGTAGGCGGAGCTTTAACTTTCATTGAAATGTTAGCCGCTGAGTGAGCCTGTAAATGTTCATGCAGTTACACTATAGTACATGATGCGTGAGGTCACCAGCACACCTGAAACTTCTTCAGTTCACCTTTTCCAGTTTGAATTGTCTTCATGTTGGTTCCCAGCAGGCCGACATGTTGGAGTCAGCATGTTTCCATCAGATTAGCAGAAACATTTTCACACAACAGACAGATCTGATAAGTCTGTGTTTTGTTTTCAGAGAACTTTAACAATGAGGATTTTTTTTTTCCAGTTTTTTAAAGATTGTGATAAAACATAGTTGAGTGCAGTGGAGGCTAAAAAGACACAGAATCATTACTTTCTTTTGTGTTTGACATAATCTTCAGGTTGTGAATTTAAACTGGTCCTGGCTGCAGCAGCAGCAGCTCTGTCTGGCCCTCAGGAGGTTATGTGTAACTGCTGGCCCCCTGTCGGGCCCTTGGGGACCTCTGGTTGAGCCGTTGGTCTGTAACAGCCTGTCATTTACAGCACTAACAGAGCTTAAAACTGTCTGGTAACCCAGAATTCCAATAATCTGAGCAGTTTGTGGCCTGTCATCAGCAGCCAGCGTCCCGCCGCAGACCGGCCGGTCCGGCTCGCTGTGGAGGTGGACGCTGAGCGCATTGTTCTCTGTGTTTACTCAGAGCTGCAGCTCTCACAGTCGCTGTGTGGCCAAACTGCTGCCTCCCAAAAAGAAGCAGAAAGACGCTAAAAATAGTTTCTCTGTAAAAATAGTGGAGCTGGTTTCTGTTCGGAGGCTCCAGTGAAACCAGAGTCCCTGTTTGAGTTGGAGCAGAGTGTGGGATCGCTGTCTCTCTCTCTGGATGTCTTCCTCGCACGCCCACGTCTGTGTGTCTGTGTGTGTGTGTGTGTGTGTGTGTGTGTGTGTGTTTGTGTGTGTGTGAGTGTGTGTGTGTGTGTGTGTGTGTGTGTGTGTGTGTGTGTTTGTGTGTGTGTGTGTGTGTGTGTGTGTGTGTGAGTGTGTGTGTGTGTATATGTGTGTGTGTGTGTGTGTGTGTGTGTGTGTATGTGTGAGTGTGTGGCTGCGTGTACTAACGTGTGTTTGGTAATTATACATGTAAGTATACAGACATGTGACTACATGTGTTCACTAGTGTGTGTATCTACATGTGTGTGTGTGTAATTAAAGAGCAGAGTGTGAAACTGTGTGTGTTAGTTTGGTTTTAGAATGAGCACCTCAGTGACATATATACATATTTATATATATGTATTTATGTTTTTTAGATTGTTTATTATGTTTTAATGTCACCAAAACTATAAATAACATATTTTTTTAAGGATTAAACCAGATTTTTCTTTCTTTCTTATCAACAGAGTGTGTGTATCTGCTGAGTGAGTGGCTGCTCTTACAGGGATAATAAAGTTATATTGAATTGAATATATATATATATATATATATATATATATATATATATATATATATATATATATATATGTTTAGATTCTTCTCAGTAATGCAGCAGCATCAGGAGGCGTCTGATCATCTGCAGCCAGAGTCATAAAGAAGCTCGACATCATGGAGTCGGTCTGGATCAACATGAAGACACAGAAACAGCAGAAGAAGAAGATAAAGAACAACCGACCTGCCGACAACCTGAAACACTGACAACTGCTGCTGCTTTAAAGATATTGATTTACTTTAGATTTCTCATGTACTCATGTACTCCCTAAAGCCCTTGCAACAGTACTGTATATGTGTACTTTTACTGAGCAGCACTGTATATGTGTACTTTTACTGAGCAGCACTGTATATGTGTACTTTTACTGAGCAGCACTGTATATGTGTACTTTTACTGCGTACTTCTTCCACCGCTGATGACAGACTGAAGTTTGATGATATTTCCGACGGTGGAGGCAGAGGCAGGTTAGCGGAGGAGAAACTACGAGTACGTAAACTCAGAGGTTTACTGAAACAACCGGCTTCGGTCTGCTGGGAACCGAGAGAGTTTGACCACAGGGACGTTTTAATGATACTGTCCAGGAGTCCTGCTTCCCCCGAGAGACAGACAGACAGCGGGGGGAGGAGGGACGGATGATTTCAGAGACGGAGGCAGGCGGTGAGGGAAGGAGGGAAGGAGGGAAGGAGGGAGGGAGGGAAGGAGGGAAGGAGGGAGGGAGGAGAAAAATAACAGCATTTCCAGAATATCAACCAAGGAAAATGTAGTGAATGTTGTCCTGAATGTTGTCCGTCTGTGTGAATATCAGCAGATAAGAAGAAGAAGAACAAGACAACGTCATTAACAGAGCGACAGTCAAAACTCAAACCATGAAAATGTGCACAGAAAGACACTTAATGAGAAGTACAGTGAAGTTATTTTCATATATCAGCAAACCTCGTTGTGCATTATTGCACTTTACAGCACGGCTGCAGTCGTCACCGGTGTTCAGGGTTACAGTAATGTGATTACTTTTTAAATAGTGATCGATGTTATGGATTCATTCAAGTTCATTTAAGTGGAATCATTGATCATCTGTCGACTCCCAGCGAGTCTTCCCCACACCAGCGTTTACACCACAGGAAACACATTTCACATTTTCACTCAGATTTTTTTATGTGAAAATTGAAAATGTGCATAAAAGCAGCCGGATGGAAATGGCTTGATAGTGTTCATGTTGTAGATGGTCATTACTTATAAACTTATAAATCTGGATTATTGGAGGGGGCGGGGCTCTAGAGGAAGAAAAATGTTGTGGAGTTCAGATTAAAATCTGATGGGTTCACCCTCTGGAAAGCAGGAATGAGATCAGGACATTTCATGGTAATGTGGCTGTTATGATGCTAGAAACCATTTAAAATACTCAACTAAACCAGTTCAGACCAGTGGTGGAAGAAGTACTCAGATCCTTTACTGCAGTAAAAGTACATAAGTATTATGAGCTTGATGTAGTTAAAGTATTGCAGTAAAAGTACATAAGTATTATGAGCTTGATGTAGTTAAAGTATTGCAGTAAAAGTAGTGGTTTGGTCCCTCTGACTGATATATTATTATATATGACATCATTAGATTATTAATAGTGAAGCATCAGTGTTAGAGCAGCATGTTACTGTTGTAGCTGCTGGAGGTGGAGCTAGTTTACACTACTTTATATACAGTTAGCTAGTTTAGTCCAGTGGTTCCCAACCTAGGGGTCGGGCCCCTCCAAAGGGTCAGCAGATAAATCTGAGGGGTGGTGAGATGATTAATGGGAGAGGAAAGAAGAAAAAACAAAGTTCTGATACACAAATCTGTTTTCAGTTTTTGGACTTTTTCTCTAATCTTTGATTTTTGCTGAAATATTGGATCATTTGAACATTTATTGAAATGAAAGCATGTGAGAAGTTTAGAGGGAAAAATCACTATTTGGTGGAGCTGTTAACAACTCATAGACATGTGAAATGTGACCCCGACTACACACTGCTTTTTGTAAGACGTCAAAAGACAAAAAGGTTGGAAACCACTGGTTTCATCTTTAACAATGTGTTGTATTTTAAAAGCTTGTTATATTATCCATTGTGTCAAATCTTCATCTGAAAAGTAACTAAAGCTGTCAAATAAATGTAGTGGAGTAGAAAGTACAAGAACCTCTAGTAGTAAATGTACTGGTTGAGGTTCGGTCACTACAAACATGGTCAGACTGGAGGCTGAGAGTGTTTGTTCCTGCGTGTATGAGCAGAGGGTTAATGTTTCTCACACTGCTCTCTGTGATGCAGCCAGACTCTGTAGGTGTGTTGGGTTTGTGTTTCTGTCCGCTGTGGGACGTTCTGGGAGTTTTGCCATCAAACACAGTCAGCATTCCTCACAATTTATATGAAAAGATACAAGCTCTCCGGGGTCGTTTCAGCCATGATTTAGGTGTTACATAACAGTGAGGATGAAGATTAAATCACTGTGACTTTGTTATTTATCAGGAGAGAAACTCTGCAGGTCGGCCATGTGTGAGGTGATCGTCCTGATGACATCACTTCCTTCTTCTCACATTTTTCTTCGTTATCTTCGTCAGCGCTGTAAACCTGCAGAGATGAGCAACATTAAAAACTTCTCCGTCCGTTTTTCCTGCTGAGTCAGCGGAGGTGTACATCATCACCGTGCCTCCCTCTGCCTCCGGTTTCCATGGCAACGGTCGTCAACAGACTCACATATGGACTTTTCTCATCACAATGTTTCTTCATGTGCATTTTGTTTTTTTTGTTTTTTTTATCAGAGTGCCTTAAAAAACAAGACCCCTGGACTTCATTTCCCAGAAGACACTGCTCTGTAAACATATGTACTCGTGTTAGCGGCTTCAGGTGGTTGGAGGAGATGTCACGTTGAATCTTTACGTCATACAGTGATGATGTCATCGCAGTGTGTGTGTGTGTGTGTGTGTATATGTGTGTGTGTGTATATGTGTGTGTGTGTGTGTGTGTGCTGCAGCGTGTTGAAGCTGAGCGGCTGCAAAGGTCGAGCTCCGCTGCTCCTCTGGGTCTCGTTAATGGGACCAGTTTGTTTTAACTCAGAGAGGAAACACACCGAGGAGTTCTTGTATTTCTCACATTGTGGGGACATTCATCTGTTTCT